>NW_008654374.1:0-53491 GCF_000695815.1 Acanthisitta chloris | reverse complement strand
TATAATAGAGACAGACAGAGAGAGAAAAGAGATTTTTTTTTTTAATTATTGCAATCAGGATGTAGCCAAGGAAAAATGAAGGAACTTCAAATCACAGCAGAGAGGCAGCCATCTCCAACAGCGGAGCCTTCCTGGGTATTTTAATCAAGGTGGCAACAAGTGAGACAGGACACAGGAATGAGCACCACCACCTCCTTCCTTTGTTACTAAAAGGCACAAGTAGTGCAAGAGGTGTGTGTGGTACTTTCCTGGATGGGCACTACTGCTCCTGTGCCTGCTGCACATCCCTTGTTTCGGTGGGAAGCCCCCAGACCTGTCATGCTCTGAGTGACTCTGAAGTACTTGGGGTTTAGTGCCAAAGCACCAGGAGACACAACTAGTTCACCTCTTCCAGGGGGAAAAAATAACAGAAGAGGGTCTGGAAAAACTAATTTCTTTTCACAAGGTGAAATGCTGAATGCTTCTCAATCACAGCCAGCTCAACCAGCTAACCAAGCTAGTTGGTTCAATTTCTGCAAGGTGAAGACATCTTGTTTCTCATGGGATATTCTGCAGATCAAGCTGCAACAGCTCAACTCCCCTAGTCCTAGAACTCAGTGCCACTGCCAGGAAAAAGGAAAGAAGGAAAAAGGAACATTGTACAGAACACCTTTATATTTATATTTAAGAAATAATAAAAATTAATAATAATAATAATTGAACTGCTGATGGTGAAGAAAGCAAAACACACTGTTCTTCTCTGATGGTTTCCCAATCCGCACGGTGACAAGCTACTGGATTATCTACATCAATGCAACATACATGAAGACATTAGACAAAAAAGAGTAAGAAACAGAGAATGAAATAATAACTTTGTAGGAAAAAATGCATTTGAGAAATATTCACCTAGGTTGTGTGTGGTTGTCCCCTCCCTTCAGATAACATTTTGGAAATGACAACACTTCATTGCAGTTCAAACAACAGTAAAGACAAAAAGAAGAGAAAATAAATAAGGACCATATTAAATACCTATATGGACTGGGAATGAATCCAATTGCAAATATAAAACCTTTGTAATTCTATATAGAGTTTAAACAGAAGTCATGTATATTTAATTTATTTTGTTAAACAAGAAAAAAAATGTATGATATTTTCCTCGAAACAGGCATTTCTATACGTATTTTTGATCAAAGAAAATAAAGATTTTTTTTCAGGTTCTGTAGATGCCATGCTCAGAATACGCTCGATGTAGCTTGTGACCAACTGCACTTCTCCTAACCTTGAGGTCACCTATCTCTATGCCTTTTTACACTAGCCATGTGTAATCTCCTATCACCTCAGGTACTGCTGGTGCCATGCTTTCTGTCAGAAGCCAACCTTTTCCACTGTTTATATTCTGACTGTGAGCGTCTGCAGTGGCCAGATCGCTGCTCATGGACCCTGGCCATCTTCAGGAGCAGAGTTCTCTGCTCAGAGGGAAAGCTGTTTCACTGTGCATTTTGGGGAGTTGAGGAGGAGTTAATATTAGTTTTTTAAGCACAAACCTGCAGTGCTTAAACCAAAATTTTGTAAATCAAAGCATAGTCATTTGTGAGGCTGTAAAAAGAACTTTGGCCTTAAGGTGCTTGGAAGGGGAAATTATGAAACATAGGTGAAACACTTAATTTGTAACTGCAGCTGCTGCAGGAGCCAGCGGAGGGTGAGCTGGGTGCAGTGAGAAGAGCATGCAGGAGCTGCGCTCTCCAGGAGGGCTTGAACCTTCATTCTGCTGCACATCACCGAGAGGCACCAAACCATTCAGTGGCCAAAATTTTCTTTAGAGAAGGCAGGTCCAGCAATGCTGCTACTGTTTGCTGTTCACTTGAGTTTCATTTAAATTTGCTGGTAAAAAAAAAACAACCTGAAAATTTGAAACATGCCAATTTTTAAGTTTGAAATTACTTCCTTCTCAAGCCTGGTCTGTGAGAGAGATCCTCACCAAACCACATGCTCCATTTAAAAGTGAAACACTTTATTTAATCTGAAACAAAACAGTCCTTCAGGCTTTGCTTTTCTCTGAACATTTCTGAAGGTATTTGCTCTGCGTTGACCTCCAGTAATTTTTTTTTCTGGTGGCTTGTTTGAATCACCAGCAAAGCAAACAGTTCCGTGTTTGCTCAGCCGTAGCGCTCTGAGAAGGGACCCTGATTCAGTGAAGCACATCAGCTCCTGCTTTCCTTCACCAATATGTGCTGCTCTAAAAAGTCCCTTTTTTTTTGCCTTAGCCACCTGGATTGGTGGCTCCATCCCTGCCCAGTGTGGTAGTGCTGGTTGGAGCCATCTGATAATGGAGTTTACCAACTGGCACTTTTGCAGTGCAGCACTGCATAGCAGACTCTCCTGCTTTCCTGTATGCTGTAGTAAGATATCCATGTTATAATCCCTACAGGAAGATCATCCCTCATGGTGGTCTTCCCGTAGAGATTGTAATAAAACAACCCATTGTTAACTCTTCTTTCTTTTTCAGCAGATGGGTCAATTAAACCTTGTTAACACAAATTTATGAAGTCCCTGAAAGCTAAATTGAGATTATGGGTATCTTCATATGCATCCTGTCAGCTTCAGGGAGACAAATATGAGCTCTAAGGATGCTGTTAGGAAGAAAGGCATGATTTAGTCGGGAGTTCTTAACAGCTGTAGAATACTCAGCCACTTCATTAGAAAAAAACAAAGGCCTTTCTATACTAAGTGCATCACCTTTATTTCAAGAAGACAGAAAGTGGATGATTCCATGAGAGATACCAAGGGCTACGTCACATATCTCATGACTATGGGAAGCGACTTACTGTGCTATAATACATCCCGAGCTGCCCCACATTCCAGCAGCATTAGGGGCATGGCAAAGGACAGGATTCCCCTGTAAGCCTGTGACCAGCCTCTGCTCTCTGGGCCAGTGCTGCAGCAAGAGGACACTTCTAACACATGCTATGTTAGTTATACTGATACCAGCTTCAAAGGTGGAGGTGAACACTGGGTCTGTATGGTTCAGCTCTAAGCAAACCCTGAGAGACTATCTCACAGCATCTTTCCAAATGGCAGCTATATCTCTGACCCTCACAGGAGGGATAGTGGTTAAAAGGAGCAATCCTGCATTTCCCATACAGCACAGTCTTCTAGGCTGTGCATAGCACTCTCCACCAGTGCCTTCTGCCCTTTGTGCTTCAGCTCTGTAGTGTTGTATCATGTAGTCAAAAACTTTACATATTGCCAGATGGCTCAAGTGGAAGGAGTGGCTTCTTACTGCCCTTTAAAGCTCGTGCATTAGAGGAGCTCTAGTGATGCTAACAGAGCTGTCCAAAGGCAAACTCTGCAGTAAACCACCCACTGTGAACAATGCTACAGCCCAGCACAGCTGCAGCTCTCCACCATGGCACTGGGAAGGCTGCTCTGGTTTTGGATGCGCTGTGAGCAATGCCATAAAGGTCTTGATTTGCATAAAATGTAGGAATTTCATCCTGCTTTCGATATCTACTCCTTCTTGAGCTTCTCCCATTGGGCACCAAAATGATGTGAAACTTCCCTCCCAGAAAAAGATCATATGCCCTGTTTAAGAGGGTCTGTGTGTATTGTCTGGGCCTTGTGCTGGCTTGCTATGCCTGGGTGGGTTTCACATTTTTGAGGAATAATTTTTCCTCCACAGGGTACCTGTAAGTGCTCTTACAAGTCACTCTGTCCCATGCCCTATTGCATGCCATTGATTTTTAGGGCTTGAGTGTGCCTTGCATTTATTGCAGTCTTCCTTGGTCTAATTAAATTCAACCAGGTCCTGCTTGTGTTTGAATTTGATTTTTTTCAGTGGGGAAAGCTTTTGGCTCAATAGAGGGTGTTTAAAGAAAACCATAGTCTTGCTGCTAGCAACTGATCCTATTTTGAACATGGAAATTTTAAATTCTATGTATATATATACATATGCAAATAGATATGTAGACAATATTTTCCAGGTTGTGATACAAAAGGCAATTGTACTTTTAAAGCCACAAAACTTCAAAGATCAATGAAATTTTAGGTTTAAAACTCCCTATCTTTGTTAATTTTCTTTGCATTACAGATCAAACATGGCCTTACCTGCCAGTTTCTGTGTGGCATTTTTAAAATTTGTATGGAGAATCTTTCTTCAGTTGGCCCCTCTCAAACTGGAAACTTATCAGACATTGAAAATAAAGTGTTCTGTGTCTTTCAATTCTTGACTATACGGTAACTGAACACATCAAAAGGAGACAGAATGGCATAGTATGTATGTGGCTGTGGCTGTGGCTTTGTAATAAAAGTTACAGAAGAAAAGGAATAAAGGCCTGGAATTGTGTTAATAAATGCTGGAGTTCCTCAAATTTGCTGCATTTTGAAGGGAAGGATGGCTCCATGTGTGTGTGTGAGGGGTATGTGTTTTAGCACACATCAGGAGTACATGCTAGCAGGCCAAAGCAGACAGTATTACAAAATTGCCTTTGCACTACAGCTTGCTCTGGTATTTTGTGTAGGTGCTGTGAATCTAGCAGGGGCATTATTTCTTTGAATATTTTGGAAAAGGTTTCTGATTTTTAGTGAAAAAGGACAATTTTTGATCACTTCAAAAGCCAAATTCCATAGCTGCAGTAAGAGCCAAACTGCAATCAGCAAGATGAAATTTTGGGGTACCTGGAGTGGAGCAGCGATTACAAGGTCAAACCCAGCACCTCCACCCTTTCTGAGTGTCTCACCACTCACTCCAGAGGCAGAAAATGTCCAAGCTATGACATCTGAAGTTCAGAAAAGCTGGCCCTCACCCGACTTCATCTTGCCCTGACCTGGACCTCTGACTGAAAGAGCCCTGTGCAGAAATTTCACACTTGCTGTGGGAAAGAGGAAATATTTCTCTATTGACTCCATTTCTGTGGCTCTTCAGAGGTTTGAAATCCTGGAATAAAGACCTGGGGAAGATGTAGCGGTGAGCAAAAACTGGGAGTTGGTCAAAGATTAATGGGGAGTTTATCATGGCATTCCTATCCGGGCAGCACCTCTGCCTACATGAGGTGTGTTGAGTATACCCAGGGCTCCATATTACCCGAAGCTGATAACTAACACGGAATCATATAGTTTGGAAAAGACACATAAGCTTATTGAATTATTCCACATATAGAGCTGGTTCCATCTTTTTCCAGCTCTTGCAGATGCCAGTGGGAAAAAAAATCTCTGCAATGTCCATTGGAAAATCAATTGGACACATGGAGTCATTGCAAGGTTTTTACATCTTTGCATTGGCTGGGCCATTGGCAGAGAAATATGTGACAGGAGTAAATGGCCAGAGTGTGAAGCCAGACACGTATGAGTGGGAAATGCACAGATTTTGGCAGGAGCTATCAAAAGAAGAGGTAGACGCTGCACATCTCAAAATCAACTGCAAATCTCAAAACAAGGTTAAGTGCTTTGTAGACAACTGTTTGGTTTAATGAAAGATTTTGGGAATGTTATTAGGATAAAGGAATACATATAGCCCAGATGAGTTCATCTAGTGGTCCCTTTTGGTCCTAAAGAAATGTAGTTTAGTGAAAAGTAGGTATTAGACCATATTCCTACACCTGACTATCCTGTTCCTGGTGAGTGCCTTAGCCACACACATGCACCACAGACGTTATGGCAACGTTCAGCACACAGCTGCCTCACTCAGGCTGCACACCCAGCTTTGCTTGCATCCAGACTGTATGAGCTCAGCACTTCCCAGCTTATTGTTGCAGTAATGGCATTATTTATAGAAACTGGGGCTATGTGTTGGCATTTACTGCGTGTTTGTGTAAACTGCAGCACAGCCCTGTGTGTACTCACACCCCTTCTCTGCACAATCAGCATTGAAGAAAATCTCGCTGCATTGGCTACAGTTAGTTTCATGAAGGATTTACATGGGAATTTGAATGTAAACACATGGGGTTAATGATCTTCTCAGTTGCACAAACTTGTTACTCATGTAAGTATCTTCAATTCCCTTTTGCCATGCATAGGAACCAGCCAGAATCCTGACATCACCTTCCCCTGTGGGAAGACACACTCCCTCCACACATCCAGGCATGAGGGGTTGTATGTACAGGTTGGCCAAAGTGACTCTGGAAGTTTCCTACATGTGTGGGATCCCAGTGGGTGAGAGCACTTGTGTGCCTTTCTCTGTGGATTGATGGGTGTAGTGAGGGTGTGCTGAGCATATTCACAAAATCGCTGAACTTTACAGAGAAAGAGATGAGACATGAAGAGACTGGCCAGGGATAGGGCTGTCATTCAGATGTGCTGAGTTGAGTTACGATCATCCTACATGTCCTGTGAGGAGTGGCTGAGGGATCTGGGGCTGTTTAGTCAAGAAGAGGAGGCTCAGGGGAGACCTCCCTGTTCTCTACAATTGTGTGACAGGAGGTTGTAAGTGAGATGGGGTCAGTTTATTCTGCCATGTCTCAAGTGAAAGGACAAGAGAAAACGGCCTTGAGTTGTGCCAAGGGAGGTTCAGATTAGATGTTGGAAAAAAAAATCACTGAAAGACTGGTCAGGCATTGGAATAACTTGTCCAGGGAGGTGGTGGAGTCACCATCACTGGAAGTATTCAAGAGGCATCTGGATGTGGCACTTGGGGATAGGGTTTAGGGGTGATTATGGTGGTTCTGGGTTGATGGTTGGACTAGATGATCTTGAAGGTCTCTTCCAGCCTTGATGATTCTGTAAATGTAGATAGCACCAAGACACAGAACCAAACCAGTGAGCCAGATATAAGGCCACTGACCAAGCATACACTCTAAATATCCTTCAGTTATTTATTACCTTTTAAATCTTTAAATCTCTGATTATATGTAAGGAACAAATTTGTTATGATGAGGGTGGTAAGGCACTGGTACAGGTTGCTTGGAGGGGTGGTAAATGCCCCAACTCTGGAAAGATGCAAGGCCAGACTGGACAGAGCTCTCAGCAACCTGATCTAGTTGCAGATGCTCATTGTGGGGGGTTGGACTAGATGACCTTTAAAGGTCCCTTCCATCCCAAACAATTCTATGATCCAAATGTGCTGGGATGCATCCAGGCTACCTGCCAGGTCAATTCTGTATTCTGGATCTGCCAGAAAATGCTAATAATTAGGAAGCTGCAAGTATTGCAGACTTTCTCTTGATCTCATCTTACCAGTAAAGCATTCCTTGACTCAAGATTCTCAGCTTTTAAGAGATTTCTACAAATGTATAAAAATCCCAAACAAATACCAACACCAAAACTGTGAATTACTGTAGTAGAAAACAGAAGTAATGGCTGATAAAACCACATTTAAAATACTGGTGTTGCATCAACTGTTAAGAGGCACATATATCTTGTCCATGTATAGAGTGAAGTCAGGGGGAAAGACAATGCCCATTTTACACTTTGTTTAACCAAGGCACCTTTGTGTGTGTTTACCAGATTCAAGTCTCTGTGAGCAATACACAGAGCTATGACCTTTACTTGTCCTTGTTTTAACTTACACACTTTTTCTTTCTTTTCTCTTTTCCTTTCTGCCATTCTGCTGTAATTAGGATTTACCATATCCTCCAACATATATGGACTTCAGCAAAGCAACGAATATTCTTTTTTTCCCCATTTTGCAGTCCAAAGTGCTATTTCTATCCAAGCTGATCTATGCTTTAGTGAAAGGAGTAATAAATAACACTTTAGACCAGACTTCAAAATGCCTTTTTTCCTTTGATCTGAGTAATTAAAGTCAAGCTGCTGTTCCTGAGTGTTTTGTGATGGAATTACACGAGTTACACAGCTCTTCATTTGTATGTTATTAGGCTTAATGTTTTATTGATGTTGTTCAAACAATTGGTACCTAAATATGCCCCATATTCTCATAAAGAGGCAGTAGCAGTGTTAATGCTAATGCCCTGGTTAACAGTTTGTTTCCATCCAGAGTCCACCATCATGCTTGAATGCCATTTAATATTAATCAGGTCTTTACTGATGCCCTTCTGAAGTTGTTCTCTTCTGCAATCATTTAATTGTGCAGCGAAGTGAGGATAAGTCGAACAATAATGTTAAGTAAAAATGGCATTTCTCTTAACACAGAAATTTCTTTAAGTTCATTGCAAGTTTTTGTTTTAAAAAGGCCAGTGCTTCATGGTGATTGGTCATTTTGACGGTTTTATGGTGTTTTTATTACCCCTGGCTCATTTCCATACTAAAGAGAACATTTGTAACAATACTTGCTCGCTCTGTTATGATTAGGATTGCGCTTTGTTCAGCTGTTGCTGCACTCAGTAATGCTCTTGGCACACGTCCTCCCAGACCCTGCGGTGTATTTATTCAAAAGGAAGGAAAAAGAAGTGTCTACTAAAACAATAAACTACTACTGCTTGCGTTAACATGGCCGTAACTTCCTTGTTCTGCAGACAATCAGCTGGAAAACCTGTTAGGTAAACTTGCTCCTTCATTGCTGAAAATAATAAGTAGTCATGAAGGTTACAGTAACTTTTTCTTGTGCTTTATTATCAGGTTGAAGATGGTGAAGGATTTTAAAGCTAATTATTTAATCAGAGAGATAAGAATGGAGGTCCAGATCCTGATAGTAGCGGGAGCTGCGATCTGAAATATTGCTGAGGACCTGGGTAAGGGTTTAAGGCAAATTTTGATCAGTTACTTCAATATTCATGCTATCTTGTATGTAAGGACAGGTTCAACCCAATAATAATAGTAATGTTATTAATACTGAAAATTGAAAGTACTAATATATTCACTACTGCTGTCTTAGACATGAGGTGAGTGTAAAAAGAGGAGTCATGAGTGGGTAGGAAGGAGCAATTAAAATAGAGGAAGAGTGGTGTCATTTTGCCAGAGGTTTCCAGGGTAAAGTCAAGTCATTGCTTTGGTCATTCCACATGTGTTGGAACCCAGGAGGTAGCCAGAGTGGCTGTAGGAGACTCCCTCAGACCCAAGACAAACCAGAGCACTCAATGCCTACTATAGCAGGCAATTTCCCTTGAACATTATCGCTTCAGAATATCTTTCATTCAAAGCACATTTATTTCTTGACTTGCTTTCACAACTAAATAATTATGTTTTAAGGCCTAAGATTATCTTTCTTAATCTAGCTGGCAACATTAGGGACAGAGTAACCATGAGCTCCCTTAAATAAGGAAGAGAAACTGGCACTTCCCAAAGTTGATTTAGTTTCTGGATGAAGAGAACGACTCCCAATGTTGTTTCCTCTTCCACTAATGACACAGGATAAGCTGAATTTGTTTTCCAGGTGCTATCAGACAAAAGGATGGACCTGGCTTTGGCATGGAACTACAATGCTGGAAAAATACAGAAGTAGGCAGCAAATAGGTGAAGTGTCCATCTACGTTACATTTGCCCAAATCTGGTAGACCTCAGCAAATAGTGATGATTTTCCTTATGCCACTGTGTTCTGCAGCATTCCTCTGGGCCTGAGAGGCTGGTGGTCTCCTGAATTCTTTCTGGCCATAGAAAAAGAAAACAAAATGAGACGATGAGAGTGGAGGAGTGTGTGGGGTGGGATTGCCTGCTGGTACAAGACCCAGCTTTCATCACTCGGCTCCAGCTGCTGTTTGCTGGCCCCAGCCCTGGGCTGCCAGAGGAACCTGAGCTGCCCTCCACCATGGTTCAGTAAGAGCAAAGAGCTCTCCCACTTGACATCAGAAGAGGTGCATTGTGATGTTTATCTGAAACTCCCTTCCAAATGTGCATGCATGACAGAGGCTGCATGTAAGAACAGGTTCAACCCACTATCACAGAGAAGTGATAAAACACTTTTCTCTCATTCTGATTCTTAGGGCCTAATACTCCCATATGCCAGAAAAGATTTGTAAGGGGCCATAAAGTCAGCACAGCTCTGTTTGCACTTGCTTTTTTGGTTCCTTGACAGTGTTGCTGGGGCCTCTGTGCAAACATGACTGCAGTCAGCGTTTAAAGTGCCAGTCCCTGCAACATTTGATCTGATTTGCTATCTTTACTGGAACTAGGACCTAGAAATCAAAGGGTGGAAAATTGCATGGGCAAATCAAGGTCAAAATAGTACTTAAAAAAATCTACTCATTAAATAATTTTATGGTAAAATATGATATATATTGTGTAGGTAAATGTCTCTCCATTTCCAGGGTGGAGGCACTCCAGACACCTTTGACCACTTACTCTTTCTACATTGCTGTGAATTACAGCGGTAATTACTCTCATTGTATAGAAAGACATTGAAATAGAGAGAAATCAATAAGATTTCATAAAGCAGGAAGAGCAGAGATTTGGACTTGGATCCATGCACCAAATTAATGTCTGTCCAAAGCCATCACCTTCCTCATTATACCAGTAGTGCTGCTTTGTTACAGGGAAATCACAGAACGTCTCTGACCTCTCCTCCCAAGTAATAAGAGACAGGACAAGAGGAAATGGCCCCAAGTTGAACCAGAGGAGGTTTAGAGTGGATATTATGAAAAAACTCTTCAGTAAAGGGTGGTCATGCACTGGAATGGGCTGCAGTGGTGGAAGTGTTCAAAAGACATGTAGATGCAGCACTGGAGGACATGGTTTAGTGGTGGCCTTGGCAGTGCTGGGTTAACAGTTGGACTCAGTGGTCTCAGAGGTCTTTTCCAACCTCAACAATTCTATGATTCTATGTTTTACTGTCTTTAAGAGCATCACAGGTAGCAAACCAAGGACAAGACCAATTATTTCCCAAACCAGGGCTGGTGGCAGAACTAGAATACTGGAGCAGGTGGCTACTGGGGTGGCTATGTCCCAGTTCTGAGCTCAGTTTCTCAGTCTCTGAAAGATACAACTGGTTTGTTATTCCATTCAGGGTGTTGACTTGTCCTTTTTTTCTCCCAAAACATCATCTAAATGCTGAAGCTGTTTTCCCAGCTGCTGGGTGAGCCAATCAGAGTGGTTTGGGTTGAGATTGGCGTCGTGGAAGTCACCAGGAGTCTTATGCTGGAGTTGTTGGGAGAAGAGCACATTTCCCATAAGAAAGCTGATGGCTTTCTGACAACTACTGTCATCAGCACTCAGCAATGTCTTTGTTTTCCTTCTTTTTTTTCTGGACAAGTATGTGCAGAGGAAATATGAGGGGAAACCTTGCTTTGTAGCATCCTGGAGGAACGTATGAGATGTGCCAACATCAAACCCTTGTCCTATAGCTACGACAGAAAATTAATTAAGTGTGGTTCCAGCTCAAGCATGTCAAGGATTCAAAATCTATCAAAGACCGTGTGCTGTCCTTAAGAAAGCTGGGGGGGATGTGGTGGGAATCATGATAAATAGTTCACATTTCAACTAGCATTAAATGGAAACTTTACCAAGCGAGTTCAAATAATTTCATAAACACTTATAAGTCCCTCCAGGAGTATCAGGCAAAAAATGATAGACAATATTTTGGCAGTGAAGAGAAGTGGCTGCTTCCAACAATTATGGATAACCAGCCTGTCTAGGAAACATGTTCTTGACAGTTTTTCTTTGTTGAAATTGTAGCTGAAGACATTAGTACAGGAAACACTATATCAGGTGTGGATTTTTTACAGCCGTGTGGTGTAAAATTTTTTTTAGAAACAAATTTTAAATTTGATCATTCATAATTTTTAAAAATGGTCACAAAAACTGAATTTCCAAAACTTTCAGCATGTGTGCCATTAAAAGAACATGTAATACAAAGATATGTTCTTGATGTTTTTTTAGTTTTCCAGAAACCAGTGAAGAGAGTTTACAGAGACAAAAGTTGTAACTGCTGCATTCAATGATGAAGTTAGAGTTATGAGTTTATGATGGTTAATACATGTGTCACCAGTATTGGTCAATAGGGAAACCCATTTTATTGTTTCTAAGACTGTTGAATATTTGAGCTGTCCTGTGATAGTATTTTTAATACTGTTAGTTGATGTCCCTAGGTTATTTCACAGTATGGAACTCAGCAGCTGGATTTTTTTTTTAATGCTGTAAATTAAATGTTTAGCATTGGAGACATGTTTTGGTCTTTGCCTCTGGCAATGCCAGTGCAGTATGTAAAGTGGACTAGTCAATAATCCACATTTTTCCAAGGTGAACTCTCAAAACTGGAAACATCCATAGTGCATCCATCTGCATGGGGCCCACAGCCTGGAGTGGTCTTCTGTACAACCCTTCTCTCAAAAATCAATCAGTGTTTCCTTTAAAAACACACCCAGGGGATTTGTCACCCTTTAATGTGACAATTTGGTGGTTGTAACACTTACTCAAGGTGTGGGAGAAAGACTCTGTACATTGCAGTCCTTGCAAATTTTCCAGTCAAAGTCCTGAAAATTGCCCCAAACCTTATCTTTCTAAGCACCCTCCACTAGGCATCCTGAGGCTAGCTCTTGCATGGGATGAAAACAAGAGTTGTGGACCAGGCAGTGAAAGGAAGGTTTCTGAACAGCGTGAGAGCTGTTCAGATAACACCCCAGCTCCCTGACCTCTTTGCAGCCACCTTGGTTCCCCCTGGACCCACAGAAGATATGTGCAGAATGGCTTTGGAGATGAGAGGGGCACTATTACCCTGGGGCAGGTGGTCTCATGTGTCAGTCGTGCATCCTGGAACAGGAATAACGGCCGTGCTGCAAGGCTGGGAGAGATGGGCTGGAAATGGCTTCATCTAACATATCTAACACAGGCATGCTGGGAAGACAGCAAGTTTCCAGAACTCATATTTGGAAGGCTTTCATGGCCATCATCTGCCATCATCTCAAGCCAAGAATCATAAGCATTATAACAAGGAGATATACTTGAGCACAGAGGATTACAGTTTTCTCAAGGATTGTTGTCATAAACCCCATAGTGGGTAGAGCTTAACATAGTTTATGATAATAACTGAGTATCACATTGCCCATAGCATCAAAAAATGACAGCAAAATTCAGCAGCAGGTGGGCAGCTTTAATTATATAGGCTCCAAAGGGAATAAACACTGGGATGGTTTTTACTGTCTGTCTGGTATGAGTCAGTCCACAATGACCCTACTGGTGCAATTTGGTGAGAATAAAGCATCTAGCCCTTATTTAACCATGCAAAGTGTCTTTTTCTTTTTTCCCTCCCTCTCACTATGAGAACAGAGAAAATAGGATTTGTAGGAGGAACTGGGGGATGTATTACTGTCAGTGATTTGCACATATCAGGGCTGAAACACCAGACAGAGGAAGTACCCAAACAGCTGGGACTGCAACAGATGTTCTCCAGACAGCTCTGCCTCATGAAGATGTAGTACAGTAATAGGTCATGTTACAGAAACAGAAAATTAAAAAGAGTGATTTTACATGCATGAGCACTGGCTCCCCAGGCCCAGCGATATGAGTGACACTGAACAGGGAAAGGCAGCTGGGAACCTTCTGAAGGGATCATTGTGTCCCTTGCCACCACAGCCTGCTTTCCAACATAGAGATGTCTCTAGCAGGAACAACAAGACTCCCAGTACAGAAACATGGGAGGGGTTAGTGCAAAATCCCCTTGCTGTTCCTGCAATTTAAGGGTGGATTCTCAATTTCCCGGTGTCTCTGCCTCGTGGCTTTTAGCTTCTTCCCCTGCCTCTCTTCCCGCAGGTCACTGAGTTGGAGTTTCCTGTGCACTGACCTAGAAACAAGAATGGCTGTAGGAACTTCACCTGAAATTTCACTAGATGTTCATCTTTAGTCCTCAGACGAGGTCAGAAGAACATATTATGGTAAAACCAGGTGGTGATCTCCCAGCTAGAGCTGCACTGTATTCTCAGCCAGTCAGCCATGCCAACCCAAGGCCTCCCAGAGAAGGTGTCAGAGCATGGTCAGGACAGCCACTAACTACCTTTGCTCTTGTAGTGGTTGCTGTTTGCATGCTACTGATTTCATCGAGGGAGAAAGAGGTGATTTTAGATGAATTTTTGAGACCAAGGGGCACTAAACCTTCCTTACCTTCAGATTAAAAGAGTGTCCTAACCACCAGATCATAGGGTTTCTTGAGAGCTGTCCAGTCTTTTCCTTGAAGCTGAGCTGTTTTGCAGTCAGGAATGAAATAGTGATGAGATCAGATGGTGAACTGGGAGCACAGAGAGCAATATCTTGTGCTATTATTATTTTTTTTCCAAACTGGGCATCTATTACTTTCACAATGGACAACATCTGAAAAAAGAAACTGGCCTTTTTCACTGTTTGGGTACAGAGAGCAATTTGTTTCTTTCCTGCCTGATTGCTCTATATTAGTATGTCCCTACAGTTTTCCTTGTTTACTTATTTTCATTACAAAACTGAACATTGCCTTCTTACATCCTGAACCTTTACTTCTCAGTTCTTTCAATATGTTACAATTTCTGATGTCTTTCACAGGTATCTTATTCAGCCTTGCCACTATGATGCTTTAAAAAACTCCAACAGCCAAAGGAAATGGACTCCATGGGTGATTAAATATATTTAAATAAACACATTAAGCAAGCATTAAGAAAAGTGAGCACTCTTAACTTGATGAAATGAGACTGGAAGCACACAAGGGCCCCATAATGGCATTTTCATTACAAACAGACTCCTGTACACATAATCTCCATGTCCCAGCCCTCTTTCCTAATATGAGAAAAGTGTGATTTACCATGTCTTCACATGATATCGCTGCTCTGCTGGCATTTAAATAATTACAGTGTTCCATGAAGTGCTTCGGACCAAAGACATGGTCCTGAGTGGAAGGGCCTCATTTTGTTATGCATCTTCAGGTTCATTGAGTTCCTTTAACAACCTAGATCTCATCAAATAATTAAATATTATATCTGCGAACACATGGGGCAGCCACTGAGGGTTTCTTAAAATATTTTAATCTTCTTAACCACTCATTTCTGAGAATAATTTCATTCAGCCATTAGGACACCTCATGCTGTAGTACAGTCACTGTACTCCTGTACAAATACTCCTGAGATGTTTAGTAGCCACTCTGACACTGCAAAGGGCAGCATGGCCATGTCTTGCTGGAAAACAACATAGACTAAACCAACAGAACAATTCACAGGCATCCCACTGCCTGATAGTTATTACTCAGAATCTTTATTGAAGGTTAGTGAATAGAAACCACTTGTACAAAATTCAGGGGACAGTTTGTGAGAACAGGAAAGAGGAACTGGGATTTCTTTTTAGACATGCTTTCTATTGTTACTAATTGCTGCCTCATTTGGGATTACAGGTTATTATTTTAAGCTTCAGAACATCAGTGACTTGTAGGGACAGATTGATTGCAAATCTTTATTTTTCTTATATCTGAATAGAGATTACTTGGAAAACCTGGAAATTATCCTTACCTGGAAGATTAGGGTAAGGTATCTAATCCTTGCCATTCCAAGCTGTCTTCTATTTCTGGTCCAGACCAGTCCCATATTGCCATCTCTTTCTGTCCCTGACCTCCTCTTAGCCCTTCACAGTTCCCTGTCCCTTTGGGATCATCCTTGCCCAGAAATGTTAAGGATGTAGAGCTGAAAAGGCAAGTTGGATTTTAGAAGTGCCTTTGCAAATATTTTTCTACTCCTTGTGGGACTTTGCTGAAGTCTTACTTGACTTTTCCTGGACATTGAATATTCTTCATTGCTGTAATCTTGCCTGGTCAGAGGATTTCTGTGGGAACCTCAGCTTCTCCACTGTCCAGGATTATGAATGTCAATCATGGTAGGGATTTCCGCAAGCAGCATCTACTGCCAGTGTACTTTACATGGCATTGAGTCCTCCTCTACCAATATTGCATGACTTTCAGAGCACAGCCTGGTGTAGTCCAATTGTATCTGCTGCCTGGAAAAATGCAGGAGCAGGCAGCCTGGGCTCCATTTTGCCTCAGCTGCTGTTTCTGGGCTGGTGAATGGTATGACCACTTGACAAGAAGTCCTTGGCTCTTGACTAGTCACTTTCTTTCTGACCAAAAGCTTGGGAGAGACAAGGAGAAGAAAAAAATGTAGTAATCTGCAAAAGGAAGCTTATGAGGGACAAGAAGTTACTAAAGGAACCATATGCCTTCATGGTAACACCTGAAGACAGGCTGAAATTGATTTTGTAAAAGCTGGAAAGGTGGCAGAAAGTCTTGTCCTCACTTCCAAGATCTCATGACCCTTTGGAAACTCATCAGTCATGTCCATAATGAAGGTGAAGGCTTGGATGTCCAGCAGCCTTTGCTAAGCACCACCCAACATCACAGGAGAAGAAGACCAGCAAGGCAATCAGGGCTGCTCATCTTGGTTTTTTTCTGCTGAAACCACTCTTTTCTCCTGACTGCTGCAGTAGAGCATGGCACAGAAACTGATAGGAGCCCATACACTGAACGTATTTATGCTGAATTCCTGAATAATTTACTGACTGCAGAGATGATACAGCCCAGAGTCTGAACCTTAAAAAAAAAGGTGTGAAGAGGAGCAGGGAGAGAGCAGGGAGAAACACTTGAATCTTCCCTCTGGGAAGCCTTTCTAAAACATCCAGTTTGACATGGTCTGGGATGTTTCAACTGGAAAATGTGCAGACAATGGAGCCACAAGTTGTTTCAGGAATTGAGAGGCCTTTTTAGGGTGAAGTTCAAGGAATAAATGGCCAAGGCCAGAGACAGTGGGAGAAGTCAAAAGGAACCATGTAAGCATAAAAAGCAGGGGAAGTTTGGGGTCAATTGCTATAATTTAATATAACTGCATCCTTCTCTTTGACCACCATACGAGCTACAGTTTTCATGCTTAATACTATGCAGGAGATGTAAAAAACCCCCAATTAATTCAGAGGAAGAGGAGGAAGCTGCGTTGAGAATGAAAGGGTCAATCACTTGTCTTAATCTACCCTACAGTTTTCATTATACACTCCATGACCATTTTTCAGTTGAGAGGGGAGTGTTTTCTCTTCATCTGTTGATGGAAAGAAACCTTCACTAGCTCTGGTTTGCTGTAAGAAACACTGCCTGGAGAACTTGGCCTCCACAAGTGAGTAGGAAACTTGTTCCCCATCCTGTGAGAGGTTTCAGAGCTTTCATTTTCCCCCTCTTGTAATAAATAAGAAGAACAAGTAAAACTCTGCACGCCAAACTTTCCCCCTCCAATTTCAGATTGGTTACACTGAAATTTTTAATCTGAAGCATATGGGACCAGTTGACTTCAATTCTGATATCTAGAGATAATGAAAAGCTTTTGAAAATTTTAAGTATAGTGCAATTTCAAAGGTATTTTAGAATCAAAGGAAATTCTTCATTTAAGGGGGACAAAAGAGAGAGGATACTATGGCAGGTTGAAAAGTGTATTTTAAAAATCTTTAGGTTGGAGATTCTTCTCTCCCCAAATGTTCCTGCAAGCAGGTTGGCTTCTGACAAACCAGCTTCCAGGAAATGTGGCTTACCTTGTGCCAGTTCCTTGGACTGTTTGGGAGATCCTCATCTCTGTAGACTCCATGCCCGAAACATTTCCCTTAGACCTGTGTGGAAGCAAGTCACATTGAGCTTTCTTGATTCAAAATCTGTCCACTTACACGGGCTGGACAAGACAAATTAATGGGCAAGAGGGACTTCCTGCTTTATTAGGTGATGAGGCAGCATATGTTAGCTGGTGAGTAGCTTTTGCAGTGACTTGATGCTCTTCCCCCCCTTCTTTTTTTCTTTTAAAACATTGTTGAGGAACTGGAATAAACAATCTAACATCTAAAGGTAAAAGTATATGAACCAGACACTCTCTGCCACAACCTGGAGCAACAGGCAGTCTGGTATATTCAAAACATAAAGCATCAGGTATACTGGAGACTGGGAGAGGATCCAAAACCAAGTTAACAGGGCATTCAGATTAGAATAAAAGAAACCTTATTTGAGGAGTTATAAAATCATTGAAATATGTTCCATGTATAGAAAGAACAAGAGGTCACAGAAGCGGCCAGTTTGGCTTACACAAGGCACCAAGGGCAAAGTGCTGGCAGAACTCTTGCTAGACGATGCCAAAGAAATCAAATGTAGCTTGCTTCAGCTTAGGAAGGCCAAGGGACCAATAACACAAAGAGATTCAATTATAACTTGGTCAGTCCCCTGATGCTAGCATGTTTCTGGAGCTGGAACTGAAGCTTTTCCATCCAAAATAGGGTTCATTGTGTATGAGTGCAGTGGCTCACCACATAAAGCTGCCTCCCCCTACTCTGAGCTTCATTTTAGGTTTTCTTCAGGCCACACATGGGAGAAGCATGGGCTATTGCCCATGGGCTGCTTCAGAGAGCCTGTCCCCCTCTCCCTGCATGCCTCACCACGCCAAAACCCTGTGCATGAAAACCCCATAATTACACCAGAAAATGTAATGATTCAGCTTTAAGATGGTCTTCAGTGTAGACATTGAAGAGGGTCTCTCATGTCACAGATGTATAGGCTACAATTTGTTGGAAGAACTCTGCACAAGATACCTCAGTTCTAGTATTCTTTGAGGAAGGGAGAAGAATGACTGATCTGACTCAGTGCTTAGATTTAACAAAATAACCCCCAGATGTTAGTCCCACATGAAATTTATTCCCTTCAGCATTTTTTAAAATATAGGTACTAGGCAGAGCCTTGCTCAGGGTGCTGGGGTTTGTGAGCTGCCTTCTTCAGCAATTGCCTAATTAGGATTTAGGAACAGGGTCTAATACTGATCCTTAAATTCTTCCTGTGACTCTAGTACCATACATATGAGCATTTAGTCTTTGGCAGTAATCAACACAGCTCCACAGAGTTTGGTTTATGTATCTCTGCAAGTTGAATAACAACACATGGTAAATCCTTTCAGAGTAGGCTCTGTGTTGGTTTAATCCCTCTGGATTGCTGTTTCCAAATATTTATGTTACCTGAGATTTTGTTTCAAACTTAATAATTGGTGCTGCTATAGCCCATTAAGCAACAAAAACAGCCTCTGGTTTGCACAATGCTTAGAGAAGAGAATTATCTGGAATGCTGGGAAGACACTTTGCATATGGCAATGCATAAACATGCCAGTATGGGGTTTTGTGCATGTAGGAATAAATCACTTTTGTTGTACCTTCTGAAAGGCTATTCTGATACACAGTTTCCTGCACAACAGTTGAAGTGAGGCTTATCACCCATATAACCATAGCCATGACTCAGTAGGTTCTGAGACTATATTTTGTGGTTAACTTGGAGTGCATTTTCAGAGAAATGTCTCATTTGATAGTGTTTTTCTCCTATCTATCTGCTGTTCTTCCCATTTCCCCAATAACAGTCACTATTAATAGGTATGTTATTAAGTCACCACTTGGCAGCTCTAGTTTATGGTGCTAATTGAGAGAGGCATATCTGAGGCATGTGGAGCACTTTGTGCAGCTTCAGGCCCTACAGCCTAAGTAATATGTACTCCAGACACACGAGATCCAACTCACAGGAGAGAAAATTGATGGAAAAATCATGGACAAATGAAAGAATCAGATTTGCTGAACACCAGAAATCTCTGTAACTCAATGGATAGGTGACAGCTGGAAGAGACTGCATAGGAAGATTTCTAATGGAAGGGTTTTAAGAGGTCTGAAATAGATGAATGAGGCCTTGAACTGAGCTATCACAGACACTCGTTGCTAGATATTTTTTTTTTAATTGTCTTTAAGAGCAAATTAAAGAATCATAGAATCATTAAGGTTGGAAAAGACCTCTAAGATCATTGAGTGCAACCGTTGACCTAATACTGCCAAGGGCAGCACTAAACCATGTCCCTGAGTGCCACACCCACACAGTTTTTCAGCATTTCCAGGGATGGTGACTTCCCTGAGCAGCCTGTCCCAATACCTACATTCCTTTCTGTGAATAATTTTTTACTAATACCTAATCTAAACCTCCCCTAGTGCAATTTGCCAATTGTCTTCCTGATTTAAACTTAATTCAGATTAGACCTTAATAGTCTGTACCTTAATATGGCATTTAAGGATTGAGGGCAAATCAAAAATCAAAACTTTTCTGTATTTTTCTCCAAGCCTTTTCTGTGATCTAAAGTGTGTGAAGATGAGGCTTAGCACCTTGGGCTGTAACCTAATTAGTTCTAGCTTTCTTCAGAATGTTGGAAAGCTGATGAGTAACAAAAGCTTTACGTGAAACCTGACACGTGGAGCAGACAGAACTCTCATGAATTTATGCAACACATTAGTAGATGTCCTTAGTACACTACACACAAACCTCATGAGAAGAATTTCTATTTCTTCCCAAAGCATTTCTACATTAATTCTTGTAAGTCTTTTTTATCAAATTAGAGCTAAATACCACCTCATCTCCTTTAACTTCCCAGACCTCACCCAACTATCACCATCTTTTGCAATTAACTTCCCAGACCTCACCCAACTATCACCATCTTTTTCAATCTTTCTCCAGAAAGACCTTGTCTTCTGAAGCCACCTATTTCTGAATTTTGTCTTAAATCAGATCCTGGGCTACTGGCAGTGTTTTCTGTGCTAGTGACTACCATCAGTCCCCATGGATCTGTCCTGAACCCATGGCAAGAAGGGATTTGCACTGCTAGAGCCCACCTGCTTGTTGTCCATCCCCTTGTCTTGCTGATGAGCTCTGCTGTGAAATGCTCCAGACCCACCAACATGTGCTTCTCATCAGCAGCAAGGGAAGCTGAAGCTGGTAGGGTCACACTGGATGAGGTAACTGTTTTAATCAACAAATCCCTAAACACAAGAGAGATGCAGCTGCCTGGCTGATACAGTTCTCAAGCCAGCTTGTGGGAGGACAGCAATTAGCTTGCTGAAATGCTAATGAAGAGGCAAAATTGCTGAAGCAATACACAGAACAAGGCATAAAGAAACTGGTGCAGAGGAGCCATGGGAGGTGGAAGAGGAAACTGACGCCACCATAGCCAGGCAGCTCTAGGTGGTGAGGAGTTCACAAGTTCAGCCCAGAGCCAGACAGGGAGAGGAGCAGCAGGATTGACCAAGAGCTTCTACATTTGGATGAAGACCTTGGTGCTGGCCCATTCAGTGTTTCACCATGAGCTATTAATGCAGTTCCTACATATATGAGTGTTTTGGCTTATTAAAGTGTACCAAAAGGATGTTTCTTACCACTAATTAATCTCTCCTCACTCCTCATGTCTCACTTCACTCTCTCTTTTACGATTCCCCATGGGCCTCCAACTCTGGAAATCTCATTCCCGCAAACAACGTCTCCTGCTCCCTTCAAAGCTCACATCATTACAGCCCCCAACTGTTGTAAGAAAAGCAATGGCTCCATATGAACCTTCTCCTGGGCCTCCCCAGGCATTTTAAGCTGTTCAATTATTTGTCTATCAATTACATGAATTAGGTATAGCAGCAAAATCAAGACCCACTGTCTGAGGTGCAAATGAGGCAATTAAGCCTCAGTCCTCTCCCCAGCAAGCTCACATTCCACCTGCATGTGCAACATGGGCTCTCCAGGGCCTCTTGTATGAAAAAATATCACTAAAGTAGTATCAAAAATTAACCACTCATTGAAAGAAAAGTGAGCCTAAGCACAGAAACATATGTGTTAGCTTGGAAGTCCAGGAAGATTTTCTGTCACATCAGTTTGTTTGTAGGGTTGGGTTTTTTCATTCCAGCAGGACCAAAGATTTGAGATTATGTGTGTTTCAGAAAACATTACTGACCATCTGGTTGTTGACTAGAGTACAAGGGTCATCCTGCAGTATCCCCAAAATCCCCTTCTGGGAGATAATGTTGCATAGTTTTAGTACAAGGACTGAGTCAACGAACCTTTTTGTATGGTACGTACTATATAATGTAACTCACCTGGAACCTTGTCTAACTTCTCAAAACCACAGACCTAGGGCAAACTGGGTTGTCCTCCTTCTACTCCTGGCAAGATCCTCAGTGCTGCTGGTACCCACTACAGACAGAGGGAGAGTTTTAGGGTGTTCCTTGTCCTCTCCCTGTCACTAGTGGCTGGGCCCTTGTCCACCCTTTTTTATCCACCAAAGGGATAATAACTCACTTGGCAGCTTTACAGGTGCTGTGCTTCATCCCCTGTCTAGGCACTGAATTTCTGAGCATTGATCAGGGCTTTGTGTGCATAATTCCAGGTTTTAAATTCAATGACTGTGTACCAACCACTTAAAAATCTTCTCTCCCTCTTTTCCCAACAATGTGCCCTGAGCTGTGTGTTCAAAACCAGAAAGATCCAGGACGAGAAGCTTTGGCTTGACTGAATAGCCCCAAGTACCTCCCTGCTTACTTCAGTGGGGCTTCAGCAGTGATGAATTCCAACCTTTACATGAAATCCACAGCAGAGCAAGCAAGGGTGTTTCTGTATTCTAATTTAAATTTTACACTGGAAGGATATACATACATTTCAAACCCACCTTTTTAATCCCCGCAGCTGAACCATTCAGCTGTGGTGTTGCCACTGAGAATTCAGACAAAATGTTTGACAGAGGGTGAGGGAGATGGTCTGCATCATTAAGGCAGGCAGAAGTATGGGACGAGAGTGTGTGACCTGAGAGAAACAACCCACACTGAATACATCAAACAGTAAAATGTTGCCAAGAATGAAGAGGATTAAAACCCTTAAACTGCACTTGAAACTACATATGCCTAGAAGTGGAGAAATTCCTTCCTAACTTGTTTCTCCCTATATAATTAGTCTTCAAATATGCTTTCAGGAGTGAGTGCATTTGTCCCAATCTAAGGAAACAAATGGAATGATGTAACTGGTTTCTTTCAGTCCCCACTTCACTGCAACTTCACAATACCCTTGGACTTCAGGGGATTAAGTTCCTGTCTTGGCTGTGGTCCAGTTACTGGTCATTGCTATTTGTCGATTATCCTAGCATTCCAGAAAACATTTTATCCCCTTCATTAACTCACAATTGACCAATCACATAAATCAGGTTAAGGACTAGTGGACATGTCCACAAAGAAAGGAGAGATTCAACGAAAGGCCAATTAAAGAACAAGTTGAATTTGATTTTGTTTTTAAGATTTCTATTCTTGAAATCGCAAATAATGACCCCTGCAAAAAAGAACATTAATTTAACCTACCACTCTTTTGTTCACACTTCGAAAAGATGAAAAAAAATCATTGTTTCTCTAAAAGAAGTCCCCACCTTCTTAAAGATACATGGTTCATTTCCATCATCATGTTTAAAAATAAATTGCTTACAGATGTAATAACTGTGAATGCATGGATATGTGGATGCATAACTGCATCTCTGTGGTGGACTCACTGTGTTACCAGTGCACAGGTGTGCTCCTGCGAGGACAACTGAGCATTGTGGACACACTGATATCCAGTGGTACTCAGGCATCACTGCAGGAGCCTTTAATTTGGTAAGAGTAAGAAAAAGTCTTGACATTGATTTCACTAAGAGCAAGACTGAGTACTGTATGAAATCAGCTTGCCATCTTTATAGTGATATGCTGAGGAGAACTGGTGTTGTGACCTCTCCTCCTTGAATCCAAGGACCCTCTGAGGTAACAATAAGGGCTGCAGTTTTGCATCCTGCCCTTCCTGCATCTCCTTCTTTGTTTGGCCATGATGCAACCCTGGAGCCATAAGAGAGGGATGCAATTGTGCCTCTTGTTGGTGTTTAGAATACATATTTATCTCAGTTTGACTAGGGGGAGAAAGTTTCTGAGAATGTAACTGGATGGGTTTTAAATTATACTCTTCATCATGGGCTATTGTCTGAGCTCTTGTGTATGTGTGACCAACATGTCTGCGGGCAGGACCAGTAAATGCTGTCTGATGATGGGTGACTGGTGTAGCCACATCCTCTCCATCTGAGGCCTGGGTTGCTGTGGGCTTCTGGAGGAGAGGCAAAATATGTGGTTCCCTTTTCTTATGTCTATGGGGTGTGATTTTCTGTAATAAAGTGTATGTGTTATTTTTGTGAACAAAAACTGCTCTATCTAAGGGATTTGGACCCTACAAGAAGACAGATATTCTTATTGCAATATTCACTTTTTCAGGGAAGAGAAATTTAAGCTAACTAATCAATGCAGGACATATTTTCTCTTCTCCTGAGGGACATAGGGATTGTCATGACCCAGCATGGCAATAAGGGTGAAAGCATAGGATCATGGAATATCTCAAACTGGAAGGCACACAGAAGAATCATCAGCTCCAACTCCCTGCTCCTCTCAGGACTACCTATAACTAAATTACATGACTAAAAACAGAGACAGTATAGAGAGCTCTTCCTCCTCCACGGTCTCTGGATCACTGGGAATTGCTGACTTCTGACCTATGCTCAGAAATTTTCTGGGTCAATGCTAGCTAGCCCTGGACAAAACCATGGCACTGGCTATTCCAACAATGCACAGTAAAATAGCTGAACTCTAATGAGTAAAAGTACACCTTGGGCCAGATTCTGCTATTGATGAAGTCAGAGGCACATCACTCCCACAATCTAGAGCCTGTATCCATATAACACTGACATGGGCTCTCCCCATTAAGCTCAAGATGTCCACTTTCCATCTGAGAACGACTCTTCCAGAGAAAAATTGGAACATCACTGAAGGTTGGTCAACCCCATGACACACAGCACTCTCAGGGTCCAAACACCATGGTTAATTAACCATGCAAACAGCTCTTCCTGACGATACTCTTCAATGTTAGGTGCCAATGACACTTCGAGTTCTGCCTGCCCCTGCAAAACTTGCAGAGGTGCAGATGACGGTGATGGAGCGGTCACAGTCCCCCTCACCATGACTGAATGCCTACACCTCCTGGACCAACACTTCCACTCATGCACACCTCTTGGGAGCCATGATTCTGGCTCACCCACCTCCTCAAGAAACAGGTCCAGACTGTAGTGCCAGAGGATCTGACGGGTCTTGTTTGTGCAAAAGGTGCTTAGCAATGAACTATTTGTTTGACTGGGATTGAAGTGGAAAATCTATGACCCAAAGGCCATGAAGGATCCAAATAGTGGCATGGAGACTTTGTGTATGACACAGTTTTCTTGGGGAAGTATTGCTCTTGGAGTAATGTAAAACTGGATGGTGGGATGTAGAAAATGATAGTGTCACACACCTCCTTGGTCCAGTAGGGGCTTAATTCAAGGGCAGGGCAGAAAACTCTCCAGTGTTGGCATCCCCAAACCCCCTAGACATCCCACATTCCCTTTGACTACACTATCAGGCAAACTTGGGTCACTTGCCAGAAGTCTTTGATGGGATCATGACCCTGTTCTTCCTGGAACTATGACCTAAGGATGAGGAAAGGAGGGAAAATAGAGATCCCACATACTCTCTTTCCTCATTTTATGATTCGGGTTTTTTGTGAAGATGAGGGAAAAGATTTTTTGTGTAGATACACCAGTGCTTTATACAGCAGCATAAAAACATCAGTGTGACAATATTTATATCATTAAAAGGTTTTAAGATGTGTCAGGGAAAAATTCAAGATAATAGAATGAAGAAGGCAGTCAGAATCTAAATTCACAGTAGCTGCCCTGACATCAGTAGGATTTAAGTGCATCCCCTCAACATCAGCAGGTGAAGCCAAGATTTATGCCTTGTAATTCCTTATATTGGGACAGGAAAAGATGGAAGTCAGCATGAATTAAGTGTAGAAGTTCTAAGGATGGAAATGGTTCCTTGCTGGAGATTCACTGAACTTAGCACATAGACTGTGATTTAGAACCCCAAATGCCGTTTGGCATCCATCTAGTGCCTAGATGATGCCTAAATAAGAGGAGTTTTTTTATCCATTACTTTTAAGCAGTATTCCTGGCAAAAGGACAATGGCATATTGTGCTGCTATTGCATTTGCACCAACTTTTCACTAAGTGCTGATTTACGTTTATTTAATCACCATTACTGGTTTATATGTTATGCCTCATTACTTTAAACAGTATGATTTTAAAAAAAAAAAATCTGAGTAAAGGATTTATGATGGAAAATCCATAAAAAGTCCTTTTGTTCCACCTAATTGAATTTCACCTCCCGTTACCATTACCTTATTCCTGTTCACAGCACAGAGAATGAAAAGCTTTGGCAAGTTTTTGGGTGAGTATGTCCAAGAAGTTAGAAATCTTGGCCTTTCTTCTGGAAGATATTGTGTAAGGCAGACAGCCTGGACATATCCCTGTGTTTTCCCCCTTCCCTTCGGCATCATCCCTATAGTCAGCCTGAAGGCGTAGTTTTGTAGGGTAGAGTTTCTCAAACCTTCATTTACTCAAAAAGCTTTGCTAGGTCTGTCTGGCATTTAAATCTTTAAGAAATGGTTCAGACAACACTGGTAGTCCTTAGCCTTCAATTCTTTGGGTCTTTGGTTCAGGAGTGATTTCAACCCTAGCAATTACTTGGCAGCATCACATTGAAGCTTTGTATTGTGCCTTTCTTGCCTCATGTCACTATAAGGAGCAGCAGTTCAGTGACTTCATTCAGAGCTGAATTTCCACAGCTTCCTGATGTAAAGGACCAGTTTCCTTTGTGTTTTGTTGGGTTTTTTTTTTTTTTTGTTTTTTTTTTTGTTTTAAACCATGATCAACTACTATCTATTCTTAACAAAGAAGTGATCTTCGTGTGGTCATGAACTAGCCAGTCTATGTATAAACTTTTTTCTGTAAAGAACATGCTCCTTGAAGAGGTCAAAGGCCCTCGGCTGCCAACAGAAATATAATTTAACGAGCCAGAGGCCTTTTGAAAAAGAAGTGTCTGTGCTCCCAACCTAGCTCCACAAAACAAATAGGAAACTTCCTGTGGTCCTAAGTGCAAAACTGAGATACTCCAGCCCTGGCTCAGTTGTTGTCTGCATGTGGTACTGAAGTATTGTGACAGGATTTGTGTGGGGACTTAGACGTTCAGGTGTTCAGATGTGTGAATGACCTCGTATTTCACCTCATGGTATGTGTTTCACAGTGGTCTGGACATACAGAGAGGCACTACCACAGGGAAGGAATGTTCTTTACATGAATAGTTCTTGTGACAAAGGTTGCTGGAAGACTTAAAAGCTGGGATAGGTCTATTGCAAAGTAACTGGTGCATATGTTACCAGAAGTGAAGGATGGTTTGCTGGATACCAAAGTGTCTGTACACATATACACGTATGCAAATTGCTTCCTGAGTACACCCAGCTAAAGTCTGAACATGCTGAACACTGACACATCTAATCTACAGCTAAATCCTGCAAGACTTCATATAAAACCATTTATCTATCTATTTCACCAGCAAGGTGTGCACCCACTGGTGCTTAGGCATTTGTTCGGACTGACATTTTGCAAAATGCAGCCAGCAGAACCAAGACAAAAGGAAAGTTTTCTAGGAAGAAGAGTTTATGTCATTAACTACTTAGGAGTTATGAGGTCACTTTAGGTGGCTTCCACCCCATATCGCTTGTCCAAATAGCACAATGTTAAAATCATTTTGTTGGATTAAAAGCATGAGTGTGTAAGGTATAAATGAGGTTAGGTCACCTCTGCAGGCATTAGGCTTGGCAAAAGTCTGACTCATCTCAGAGGTAAGGGCATTCTTATGGATCCAATTAGAATAAAAACACTGTCTGGCAAGAAAGAACAAAACGTATAATACTTATGATTATACAATGGCAGCTGGAATAAAATTTTCTCATATGGGAGCATGTGAGCTCAATGCATAAGGAGAAATGGGGCTTGTCAGAACTAATTAGAGTGAGAGAAACAGCCTGTGGTCAGAAACTGCACACATTGACCACTCCTGGCTTCTGGGGCTGAGCCAGACTTGGAGGTCAGAGGGACAGCACCCTGCACTGCAATCCCAGAGACAGGAGGTCATGCCAAGGGATTCTCACTGCTGGTGGTGAGGAAACTGTGGACTTTCTCTTTCACATGTTGTCTCATTCTGGTGACAGAATGATAGAGGTTTCACCAGAAAGTCTCAAAGCACACTCAAAGCTGCTAGCGATGGGATACAAGCCAGCGTGTTGCGGTGAAGTGTACACAGGCTGGAGGCTGGTTTGGACAGCAAGAGGGCCATTGCGGGTAATACATCAAATCTGTCCACCTGAAGTACATAAATAGATGTAATTACATCAGTATCTAAGTATCATAGCGCTCCTCTAAGCTAGAGATTTCCTGTTATTCCCAATTTATGTGGAGGCCTGGGGGACAAGGAGACTATAGGATTTCAGTGGGATCTAGACATTCAGTTACCCTTCCAAGCCCTACCCTTGGGGACATGTGTATCATCATGCAAGAATGGCCTCTGAAGAGCTGCCAACCGCCTGTCCATAAGATGGTGGAGCCAGAATGCACTGACCCTCTGCGGTCATTTGGGCACCAGAGCTCACACAGGGCTTGGAAGCTGCTTTGCAGACAGTGTAGTAAAAGGTGCAGATTTCCTGGGAGAGTAGAGTAGGTGAGACAGTTGTAGCATCTTCACTGGCATCATGCATTGAATCCAACATGCTCCTGTTCTCCTGAGTCAGAATCTTGAACCTTGGGGGATCGTTCCCCTGACAACAGCTTCCAAGGTGACATCAAAACAGTCTTGTTTTCTTTAAGCTTTTGCTGAACTAAGTAAATCAACCTGAAACATGATCATGATGTGGTGGGAAAAGTTTAGAGAGAAAGGCAGCAAAAGCAGCACTGTTAACAACTTGAAGTAGTGCAAATGCATTTGAAACAATTATAAAATATGAGGATTTATCTCACATTTAAAGTGTGAGTGAAGAATTTATAGAGGCTTTGCTAAAATAAAACTTTCCTTTGTGAGCACAGATAAGCCATTTTATCCAATTCTTGATAGTCAGCTGCAGGATAATATTATCCTTTTTCCTTCTTCCATGTTATGTATTTGTATATTATGCTTCCCAGAACAGAAGCTGTTCTGAAGAGTGACTAGGACTTTAATCTCAGCTGAGGTCTCCAAGTGTTACTGCAAATACAAGGACAGATCACTGCATGCCCTCTTCTGCATCAAGCCAAATATACTTGTCTTATAGACTCAAGATCTTTGCTTCTGGAAAGTAAATCTTTGGGGTGAGAGGAAAAAGAAGAGCGCAAAATTCTCAGTCTTCACATTAAAGGGGTTCTCCCGCTTTATGCAAAGGAAAATGGACATATCTGAAAGGAACACAAGAAAATCCTCACTTTACACCTGACATAGTTATTCATGTCATCATGCTTCCGTGTGAAAGGGCATCATGTACCCTACTAAAGATCAGGAAGGGTTGTGTCCCTTGGCTCTCTTCTTGAGGCAAATGTACAAGTGGTATCTTGGGCTCAGATGTATGCAATCCTTTGAAATTTGATTTGTCCCCTGGTCCCATTGCCTGTTATGCAGAGTGGCAGTGGGTGGGATTGTCATGTTTATGTCCCTGTTGGTGACTGCATGTATTTCAGGAATGATCTGTAATGCAACCTGGCTCATTGTTGACAGCCAGAACTTTCCATGAAGTCCACAGGCTCCTTTTCTTCTCCTTGTCTTCTTTACTTATAAGAAGGGCAGTAATAAAACAGGTGAGTCTGGAGTGCAAGGATGTACCACCACACCATGCTGGAAGGTTCAGGCAAAGCAGGAGGAGGCACTTCCTGGGCAAGAGATCTCTTGCCACCGCATGCAGGCTGTCCTTATACATCCATCATTGCCTGGTATATTACCCAAGGGCAAAGATTTGACCAACTTCTAAGCAGGCAGTGTGCCATCATAACAGATGGGCATAAAAGGGGCAGCCAAGAAGCCATATATGTGCATCTAGTGTGTTTAGGGGTTGGGTTCCCAGCCAGGAACGTCAGAGCAGCTGTCCACCCTCAGTTTACGTGCCTATAGTTTAGGGGGATCTGCCGTCACTAATCCGGCTTCAGAGATGGTTTAACTTTCAAAAATTAAAAATAGCTTTCACTACCCCATATGGAGAGTGAGTCTTGACCCATTTGCATCAAGGATTGGTGTGGGTGAATGGAAGGGAGGGGCTAGCATCGAAGAATGGCAGGGTGGGGAACTACATTGACCTCCATTTGTCTTTTTGTTGGGATCTGCCATGGGATTGTTCAGAATGCTTCCAGTCAGATCTGGTCAGGGTGCCCAAGGCATTTGGGCTCTGTTGGAATCTCTCTGTTCCCATGCATCAGAGAGGACTGAACTCTGCTAGCCTGCTAGTCTCATTCCTAGGTACTCCATGCTACCCCATGTCAGCAGTGGCTAGGCCTAGTTGTTCAAAATTGACATTTTAAAGCTCTAAATGCCCTGTACTTAAAATTGGATACTCATCACAAATGTCTAACATCTGGGTGTCAGATTCTGCTACTGACAGATGCCTCAACCAGGCACTTAATCTCTGCAAGAAAGATGTGCTGGTATTGAAGGGAGGTGGATGCAGCTCCTCACAGGGATGGAATAAGATTTTCCCTGAGGTGTATTTGGAGGCTCATAGCTAGAACTAATAAAGAATTTGGATTGAAAAAGGTCAGACACTTAAGGACCTGCCGTAGAGGCTTATATGCTAGAGAGAGATCCAGACCTGTGAGTTGGGGACTGTGGTTTATATACTTCACAGATCACTTAAGAAAGGGTGTGGACCAGAAAACATATGGGTGCCCACCTTAATTAACCTCAAGGAAAAGTTAAATATGGGTCTGTGCTTGCAATCTTGCACCTCCTGAAACTTGGGGTGGTGATAACCTAGTGACTAAAGCATCTCAGTTCAATGCTTATCCAAAGTATAGTATCCTTATATGTCAATCTGTTTGACATACGTATGTGTAAAATATTACCAGAGCCCAGGACTTAAACTTTTCCCCTGTAAAAGCTTGTTCTCCAGCCACTGGGGTATCACAGGAAGCTGGTGGTATCTTTGCATCCCAAATGTTCTGAGTGGGAGCTTGCCACTGAACCCCTCTCACAGGAGTGGTTGATCCTTACCAGGTTTGGGTTTGAATTAGGTGACTCTGGGTAAATCCTTGTTCTTACAATAGTGTGTGAGGTCAACCAGTGCGGCTGGGGTTAGCTGTCACACTGGAGCATTCCCACAGTCAGTCAACATGAGGTGGCCTGTGGTCTGTAAATCCAGTCTTCTGTTTATGGTCTTGTCCATGGAAACATGCTGACATAGTTGCGGCTTTACCCTCCAGGGTCACACAGATGCAGCTGGAATTTTTTCCATCATCTGAAGCATCTTATCTTTTACACTTTTCTCCTTCTCTGTGGTGTTACCTATTTTCCAGTTTTTCAGCATTGTAAATTAAGTCTCATAAAGCATGTGAATTTGTAGCTTATATGAGAGATAAGCAGGAAAATGTTGAATTGCATCATGGTATCTTCCAGAGGCCCCTGTGCATGCCACAGTGTTATGTAGTATTTGCAGTTTACAAGCGACCTGTTGGGATATGCCCATCCCAGTGTGGTTACAACAGCCACGAAAAGTAGCACACCTAATTGTGGCATGTGGGTTCTCTTGAATCACTGGGTTTCAACTCACAGCCTATGAATAGCATGTGCCCATATGTGTATTTTCCCTGTTTACTGAGAGGAGAGGACATTTTGGAGTGTATTGCCTTTCTGCAAAATAGTTCATTATGAACCTCATGTCATGTGAAATTCTTCTTAAAAAGAGAACCCATGGAGTTAAAAAGCAAGGCAAAAGGGAAAATATATGATATGAAAATGAGGGAGATACATCATACAGGTTTGTAATTACTGAGGGCAACAACCAGTTGATGGTTTAACAGTTAGACTAAATGATCCCAGAAGTCTTTTCCAATGTTAACAATTCTATGATTCTGTGATATTAATCTTACTTGAAGCAGTGGTGGGTGGTTACCCTCCTCTTCCTCATATTCAACTTTCAACATTAGTCTTGCTTCCCTTCTTGCTGGCTGAATGGATTTCTGCCTCCATTAATGAAAGAAGAACACCTTCACCAGAAGCAACTGTGAATCTCTCACTTTGGTGGGGTAGTTAGGACCATTTTCATAAGGAATTATGAATGCTAAATTTGGGAACAGCATGGGAAAAATCAGAGTTATTCTCCACCCAGGCTGGAGCAGGGATGTCTGCAGCACCAGCTTGCCCTGCCTCCTCTGGCTCCTGCTGGCGACGTGGCCATGCTGGTGTGTGCAACCCCTGTCATTCCCCAGCCTTGGCATGTGGAGCATTCAGTTTTGGTGTATAAAGAAAAGACCTCTGTAATAACAAAGCAGAATAAGGCTTTGCTTTCAGGAACTTTCTGGACTTGCCCTATTCCCCAGTCACTATAACGCTCCAGCAAATACTTTGTGAGCCAGTTTTCACACTGCTTCTAGGAACACACAGAATATTCAACCAAAATGTCATGCATCGTCTGTTTGACCTCTTGGCATTCATTGATGCAAGTTTACCTCATAGCTACTATTTTCCTAATAAATTCTGTTTAGGGTTTGTTTTTCAAGCTTAAATGGAAAATCCCAAATTGTGTCATGACAAGAGTAAACACTCCTACATGTTGAACATGTTCTGTTTTCCATTGCTCCACTGCCAGTGTCTGGGGGTGAAAAAAGGCTCACACAGGCTGAGTGTCAAGGGTGTAGTAGAAGTGGGAAGTAGCCAACTTGGAGTCTGGACTTGTGTGTTGCTCCAACAGCTGAGTTCTATTGTGCTGTTCCATTCACAAAGGATCAATAATCAAAGATTTCTCCTAAATCGACAGATGCAGCTATCCCTCCTCCAATTAGCTGCTGAAATCAATTTTTTTTTCAGTGAAAGAAATATAATTAGTTCATACAGTGCTGGGCAGGCCACAACCAGTTTGAAGAGACGTATCTTGCACATCTAGATGCTGGACACTTCTGGACACTCAGAGAAGTGGTGCAGTAGAGTTCCCTGGGTGTTTACCACCTGAATCTGAGCTCTGTCTCTTTGCAAGTCTTCTCTCAGAGCAGTATTTCAGGGAAATGAAGGAATTAAATTCCAGAAAGGCCTTGGGAAGTGGTCTGGATGATGAAGTGCCTGAATCCATCACACAGGCTCCACTGAGATGCTCTAAACTTCTTCTCAGCTGCCACCTGACACAGCAGGTGCCTAAATTTCTGCTAAAAAATCTAAGCAAACCTGCCAAGACTTGGCAGAGCTAAGATATCTGGAGACATGCATGAACCTCAAGGGATTCCCATACAAGCCATTCCTTTCCCTCTCCTGCCTATGGACCAAAGTGCAGGAATATTCAGATAATGAAGGGATATGGCCCTTGCAGAGAACCTTCTCTCCAGCTCACCTGAGGCTGGATTATCAGTTCATACTTTGTTTGCTAGGTCAGGTTGCTTTTAGGTTCTTGTAGAGTTGCATCTTATTGAAGTTTTATCACTTTCTAACCACAGTAAAATATCCGTCAGGTCAGGGGAGACATGCAGAGATGGGCTGAAAGAGGAATATTGTTTTCAAATCTTGGATTCAGTTTCCTACATTTCAGGTGTGTGTTTTCATCCTATGGCTATATAAGAGAGTTGGAAGGAAGACAGACCAGCCTCGAAGGCCTTACAGTAGCAGAGGACTCATAACTGAGTTACGTACCTAACTGCATAGCAATATTTAATTTGCTTTTTTAGTTTTGTCTCCCATATTACAGAGATCTTCCTTCACATTTAAGTGCGAGTTTTAAGCTGCAAAGTCTTTGTCTCAGACACACTTTGGGTCTTGGCTAATATATATATAATCAGAATACACTTCAAAGGCTGACTTTTAGGCAGACTTTCTGTTCAGTTATACCATCTTTACTCCACTGATTTCAGTGAAGAAGTCGTCATTTGCACTGTGGGGAGAGGAGAATAGTTTTTCCTTCATGCAACCAGCTTTGGGGTCTGACCAACTGACGGTCGGTCGTGTCCTCAGCGGTTTACAAGGCCTTCTAAAGAGGCAGGCTGACACCTAAGCTCTCACTTGTAAGAAATCTCAGTGCAATGGAAATAAGTGACAAAAGTGCCATTGATTTTCCACGGGAGAGATTTCATTGAAAGCAATTAGACCTCAATAACAGAAGAACAAAAGCATCTCAAATGCTAATGTGATCCAGACGATCATGTTGAAATGAGAACTGTCTTGCAGAGATGTCTCACTGGGAAGAAATAGAGGCACCTTTCAGAAGGATTTGCTCAATGCTTTTATGTGTAGGGAGTTAGTGAGGGTGGGGGACTGAGTTAACTCCTTTCATCCCTGCAAAGGGACCTGATTTCTCACAAGATGAGTTATCAGATCCCTCTTTCTCAAGCTAGACATGGCACAGCTGAGTTTCCCAAAACTTCTCATCACTTCAGAAATGTTTGGCTGCGATGTCTGTCCTGAAAGCTTTTCTTGACACATCCAAAGATAATCTTGAGTCTGCCAGAAGGACCTTGGATCCAAAATATTTCTTCATTTTTCATTTCTGTCTCCACCGAGTTTAGTCATGCTCCTAGGTAAGAAGCAACTTGCTCCTGCTCGAAGCTGCTTTGCTCAAGCCTTGCACCACACATTCCCAAGTGTTTTTGCAAGGAGAGAAAAGCCAGCTCCCCGCCAGGCTGGCTGCTTCAGGAAAGCAGGAAGGTAGATAACAGCTAAGGAGCATTTTAACACTCCAAGAGCTTTGTCTGTTCTTTCTCTTCACTGAGCGAGCTGATTGACATCCAAGACACATTTAATCAAGCTCTGCTAAAAGGCAATATTTTAACAACTGTATGGCTCATTCACCTGAAACCTCACATTTTCCAAGAAAACCTGCCAAGCTGGATTTGAAAATCTACATGCAAACAAATCATGGGATATGTGTGATAATTTCACTACTTTCTATAACACTTACTGTGAGGGTAGAAGCATGCTTTTGTTTATTAATGCAGCAACTGATTAATTTTCCTGAAATTATTACTGTATGGCAGATAAGAGGAGTATAGACGCAAAATACAGGGTTTACTTCATCCACAGGCAGCTCCAGCTGTTTCCGGATGGAAACCTGCCATAGTTTCACAGTTCATAACAGCAGTGTGTAAAATTTTAGAGCCAAAATTGTATTTCTCCCATATACTGACTGCTGTAGATGTTGTCACAAGCTGCATAAGGCTTACAGCTGTGTGACAAGGTGAGCAAGGGGATGCGGACTCCACCTGTTAGTAGAGGTGACCAGCCAAATACTGCCTATAAAGCAATCTTGCATCAGTGTCTTGAAGCACCTTCACTTTTCCACTGAAGAAAGCAGATCTTTAACAGCCAAGCTTCCATCAGGATGGATTTTTCCACAAATGTGTTAAGGAAAAGACAATTTAACAAAGATGCTCTTTAGAAAAGCATTCAAAGAGTTCATCAAACTGGGTAGGTGAGGGTAGTGATTGAACTGGAAAAAACCTGGCATAATGATGGGCACATACAAGATCAGTTAATAATACAAATAACTGAGCACCAGTACTGGCAGAGTCAAAGAAAAGGTGGAGTGTAGGATCAGGTGAGAACTTAAACAGAGCTCCTAAATAACTGGTTTGGCTGAACAGAAGGATACCAACTGGTGGAAAAGTAACGAGAGTAACTGCAAACATTGGGATAGAGGAGGTGTGAGCAGGGAGGAAGAGGCAGCTTAAAAGGGCAAAGGAGGACAGTGTTAAGTAAAATGGGACGAGAGTCATAGAAAAGAAAAGTGAGAAACTATGAGTGCAACATGAGAAATAATGAGATCTGGGGCAAAATCCCAACCTACAGGGAAGTTACACCCCATGTCATGGGTCTGTTGGTTTGAAAGGGTTGTTTTACAAATAATATATTATAAGAGACCTAAAATAACAGTAGTTTAGGGTGGCAGTGGGCCATGTGGTCCATCTACTCACTCTATCATTCCACCATGGGATACATCCATCCAAATGCTGGGCTGACTCACGCTTTAATGCGTTTGCAGTTGCACAACTGCTTTTGGATTTCTGTGAAGCATGCAGACAGCTCTTCTGACCTCCAGACTTTGCTGTTGTTTCGTGTGTTTGAGTAAATGAGAATCAAACCCTATGACTCTGGGCTGGAGGACCATGACCTTTCTCCTGACTCACCCAGGACTCTTAGCTCCATGTAACAACATAAATGTCCAAATGTCCAAAGTGCCACTGGAGGCAGTGGAAAGGTTGCCATCAATTCAAAAGGATCTAGGGCTCAGGGCCAAAAGTTTTTTTGAACCAAGACAGGAGATACTTGCACTCTGTCCAACTCATGTGTGATTCTTTTCTTCTTTCAGTACATTGTGAAAGAAGAAAGACCTTTCAAGATGAATAGTTGGCATGAGATTTCTGCTCTCTACAAATTATATGCACTTAAGAACTGAAGTCACTTAAAGCCAGACAAGTTCCTCTTAAAACGACAGCTCCTGAGCAAATGGCTTGTGAATTTCAGAACTGAACTTGTACTTTCTTGAAGAGAAAGAGCCAGAAGCAAAAGTTGGCAGGATCCAGAAGATTTTTTTCACTTCCAAGAAAAAAGGAAGGCAGAAAATTGAAGGACACACTGAATGGCACAGTGAAGAACGGGCAGCTCAGAGGTCTACGGACTTGTATCTCCACTGAAGCTCAGCCTGCTCAGCCTGGAGCCCACTTGGACCAGGTACATCCCCACCAAGCAGCTCAGGGTGCAAGTCAGTGGGCCCGGGGAGAGCTGGCAAGGCTGTTTCTTTTGAGGGAACATAGGAAATGGCAGCTGTTCGTGACAGGATGGGAAGATCACCTAGTCAGGAAAGTTTGTGCCTGCAGCACTATGCTTTTGGGAAGCTATGAAGAATAATTCTATCAAGGGAACAGGAGAGGTGGAAAAAAAAGGGCAAGAAGAAACACCCAGAGACAAAATGAGGAAAAAAAAGGTGCCAACAAGTCGTTTACAAGAAGAAATTTTATTTGACTTCTAATGCATTTTTTTGCTTTGGCTACTCTTTTCTTTGAGCACCCTGAGCTTCATTAAAAGCCCATTTATTTCACTAGCTTGTGCATCAGGCTAATTATATCCTGTGCACAGCACGCTTGGACTTGACAAGCCAAAAGGGACAGCTAGAACTGTATTCATTAAAAACAGTTTTTTAGTTTATAATGCTATAAAAAATAATGATACAGTTTGGTCCCAAACTTGCAATAACCAAATCTGTATGGCACAAAATCTGTTCCTTCATATTTGGACTTCCTAGTTGAAAGATTTCTCACTGCTGTATTTTCTTTGTCTCTCCACCAGTCTCAGAGGATGTCAGGTCACTGCCTCATCTAAAGGTGTACAGAATGATTCAGACAGTAAAATTAAATTATTGCTTTTCTATCAAAAGTAATGCCAGGGGTTGGCCAAAATAGCATAAAATATTCAGGAACACATTGATTTAAAAATAACATTTAATTCCAATATAATGTGGCTCTGAGGCCCCTTTCAGTGAGATACTTAAAAATATAAATATAGGCAGTGTTGGCCTCAAAAGAATTTATGTGCTGAAGGCTCTGATCCTGCTGATATAAATCTGTGCCTAGATGGAGGACTCTATCTGGTAGAAAGTTCAGTACTGCTAATGATTCTTGAGCCAGAAATTACCCCATTTAAATCTCAGCTCCCTGGCTGAGTTCGTGAGGCTGAAACTCCCCTGTAAACGGCACGACCAAAGCTGCTCCCGAACCAGATATCCACAATGACACTTTTACAACCATTTTTTTCTAATTGTAGCAGTGTCATAAATAACTCAAGGTTGCCCTTTTAAAATCATTGTTTAGGAACTGAAAGCGTAACTAAGAATTTCCAAGTAACAGGACTCTCACTTGTAACAGGGTGGAAGAGTATAAGGGTTCTGAGCATGGCTGAGAGTCATAGAGTCATAGAATCAACTGGATTGGAAGAGACCTCAAGGATCATCGAGTCCAACCCTACCAACGTTACTAGACCATGGCACTGAGTGCCACAAATGTCATCCCACAACTGTGCAGCCTGGCAGTTTTCCAAAAGCACCTTTCACTGACCTAGTATTGCTCTGCTTATGTGTGTCTACCACTCAGATATGACCATGGGAGCAGATGTTGCCTAATACAAGGCTATTTGGTAAATCCTGCCCCTCAATGTGTTCTGCATATAGTTTGAGCTGATTATGTGAAAGGGTAAGCAGCATCTTCTGTATTGGGTCACCTCTGAACACAAGATGCCCTGAAGTCATCGGACCCTTGATATATGAAATATATTCCCCCAAAAAACCTGGTAAGATCAGGGTCCTGTGAGTTTCCAGCCATGCAACCACCAAATGGCAAGGCCAGAATGAAAGTGCCCCAGAAGGAACATAGGCGGACAAGGTGTCTGATGGACACAAAATGCTTATTTCATAAGGACCAAGGAGAAATCTGTGGGAAATGCAAAGGTTTTGTTAACTTGTTCCATAACTGGATTTAAGGACAAAATTTTAAAACAAAGTTTGGAAGTGGATTTGCACTGGGTATGTATTAGCAGAACACCAAGAGATCTTGTTTTAAATTCCAGACATTGGGATTTAAGTCAAAAAGTATCCACCCCACCTTCCCTCTTTGTCTTCCATCAGTTCTTTGACAGAAAGTATTTCTCCTCCTGGGAAGGACTAACAGCACGATTCCTTTCTGTCCCAAATATTTGTTGGAATGACCTCCCATTGCAAACACCAAAGGGAAAAAATCATTGAAATTTCTAATTAATCAATATTAACTTTGATGTTAGCCTCCCCAGTGAGCGGGACCCTTTCTTATAAAGGGCAAGTGTCCTTAGCCTGTGATAAGAAAACAAGTTATTTAATCAATATATTTTCCAGCATACGTGTTCTTTGGCAGAGGCTTTAAGTTGCCTCTTCTGAGTGCGTGTGTGTCGCTGCACGGATCTCTGTGTATGTGCAAGCTTTCCTGCTTCAGAAAACAGAGTTGTTGGACATGGATAGGAATGTGTCTGGCATCTTTAGAAGAAAGACTCAGAAGGAAATCAGTATTTGAGCGAGTTTTGCAAGATATCTAGCTCTGACTCTTTTGCGGTTAAGTTTCCATTCCAAAATTGCTAATGGTGAGCTGTCCAGACCATGTCTCTTACCAAAGAATTTTGAAATCATGAGAAAACAATGAGTTAGCCGTTAGGAAAGATTAACCTCCCAATCTTAATCCTTCCAACTATCACTTTACATAAAAAGAGCATTCATGTCTAAACCACTGCTAAAGACTCTTGGATAAATTTCTCTCTTGCCTAATTCCACTGAAACTGTCACTGTTGCATCAAATATATGGTGATTTAATGTGAGTTTGTTACACTTATTGTTGCAGTAGTGTTAGAATTGTCATCTAATACTGGAGTCCTGATAATGGTACCACACACTGCATTTACACAGAGAAAGCTTACAAGATGAACAGACGAGACACAAAGGATTGCAGAGAAAGGAAATGTTTTTACATTTTAAGCAAAAAATATTCATACTAATAAGATGATTTGCCCATAAATATATGAAGAATTTGGGAAGGAATGTGAAATAAACCCAACTGTGCTAATTCCCACACCATCCCATCCTAGTTCTTTCCAAAGGATATTAGTGTTTAATATACTGTGGCTAGGGCAGGCTGTCCCTTCTGATTACACTGGTCCATCCACAACCAGAACAAAAATGTAACACTTCTGAATAACAGAATTTCCCAGAATAAGTCTGCTGGCAATCCCTTGTATCAATAACATTTCAGGCCTAGGAACAATAAGATGCTTTAGTGCCTGTCACTTACTCAGGTATTTTAATCCCTGCTGCTTTCCTAGGCAGGATCTAAACTGCTCCATGTAGTTGTAGTTCTAAGATTCCAGGTCTTAAAAGTCAGAAATAAAGACTTTTATCAAGCCTTTTTTTTTTTTTTTTTACCTACCTGGAACCTGCCTGTAAGTATGTATGCAATCTCTATCAGTGCTACTCTACCTGACTAGGGACATAAAGTTGGCAGTTATGACCTTGTCATCTTCTGTCTATATGGCTGCAAAAAAATCCTCACATTTTAATCCATGGTTGTGAATACTATAGAGACAGCAGCTGAATTTTCATGCAACAGCAGCCTACAGCCAGACATGCTGTGCTTTGGTGGCTCCAGGTCTGGTGGTGAGACAGCAACCAGCTGTGCTATTGTACCACCTATATGTGTCCATCCTGTGAAATCTGCATGTTGATCATGTGAATGCAGCTTTCAATTAGAATCTTTCAGTGACGAGAAAAAGAAAGGCAAAAAAATGTCCATCTTTACCAGGTTTGGATGCCATCTCTGCGGTCAGGGCTTTGGAAAGATTTGGGTAACAAACCCAGCACAGGGGACTAACTCCGATTGCATTGAAACCTCCCGGGAAATGCAGACCTGTGTGTGGTATGGATACAGCAGAACAAAGGGATGCATTCTGTATGCCAGTGCCTCTTCAAAGGGAGATTTTTGGTGTTAAGGCTCAACAACTGTAACTAATCCAGTTGCAGGTTTACTTCTGGCACCAAGTGCTGCAGTTCTTTAGCCAGCACAAGTGGTCAGCACTGTCCTTGACAAGAAAAACAAGCTCATAGCAAGGGGACTGACAGCTTGCAAGTGTTATGGACAGAGGTGAAAGGAGTTTTTGGCATTCTAGAGCCTCTTCATTTTTGCAGTGCAGCCTGTATAAGGAAAGCAAAGAAAGGACCATCTTGTTCTTAAAGGTTCTTTACTCAGCACTGGTGAGGTCACACCTCGCATCATGGGTCCAGTTCTGGGTTCCTCAGTGCCAGAGAGACATGGATATACTGGAGAAAGTCAAGCAAAAGGCCATGGAAATCCCTAAGGGGCTGGAGCATCTCTCCTGAGGAAAGGCTGAGAGAGCTGGGGCTGTTCAGCCTGAAGAAGAGAAGGCTCAGGGGGATCTTCTCAATATATATAGATACCTGAAGGGAGGGTGCAAAGAAGACAGAGCTGGGGTCTTTTTAATAATGCCTAGTAACCGGGTCAGAGGCAATGGGCACAAGCTGAAGCATAGGAGGGTTTCTCTGAACATAAGGAAACACTTTTTGTGAGGGTGACTGAGCACTGGCATCAATTGTCCAAGTCTCCATCCTTGGAGATAATCAAAAGCTGTCTGGACATTGTCCAGAGCAACCAGCTCTAGGTGCCCCTGCTTGGGCAAGGACGTCAGACAAGATGATCTACAGAGGTTCTTTCCAGCCTCAATCAGCTTGTGATTCTGTGACTGGCCAGCTAGAAGACAGCTGCCAAAAGTGCTGAAACAATACATTAAAAAAATCATGCATAATACTGCTCTCCATCTTCTGGCTCTAACGGATGACGGGTGTTTGAACAATGCCCTTCCTGGGTGCACAAGTAGCTCCTCTGATATACGGAGTGCTGTCAGCATGCTCTTGCCTTCACAGGAGGTAAAGCTGAAATGACAGATTTTATTTTTTTTCCAGGATGGCTAGGCCTCCTGCTTCCCTCTTGCTGTAGAGGTGCCTGCTTTGGGCTGCTGAGCTCCCTGCAGTGTGTCTTCAGCAGCAGAAATATCTGTTGTGACAGCAGGATGCAGGACTTGTCAGGAAGCACAGGAGATAAATGGCATAGCAGCTATGCTAATGCTGTCCCTGATAATGCAGCTGGAGAGCTAAGATACATTTGCCTCTTTGCTGGATGAAACAAATCAAAGAGGGCAGCTTCTCTAGGTGATATACACTACTGTGTCAACAAATATTATCCAGATGGGAGTTTATTTTGCCACGTCACTCAATGGTTTTTTTAAACGAACTAGAAAAATTGATTAATATCTTGACTGCTTTGTTGGATTTCTTATTGTATTTGGGTGCAGTGAACAACATTGCCTGGTCAAATGATTTTTAAGGTGGTTATTATCTGTTGAAAGAACAAGAAGAAAAGCAAAAGAAAAGTGTGTTTAATTTTTTGGAGATGTTGCCAGCATCCATGCTCCAATGACACTTGCAATCCCTTGTAGTGCAATGCTAAGCCATCCAGGAGCCCATCCTTAGTCCCCGAAGGGCAGTGTCCTTAAACTGCTCCCGAAGACTGTGACTGTGCCAAAACCAGGGATGATTTCTGTTACAAAACCAAAACCAGATCTAGTCTTAGCTCAAAGCCTTAACACCAGTATTATGCTTTAGGCTGAGGACCTGTTAAGCATTATGGACTTCATACATCTAGATAGGGAGCTATATGCAGATGCAGACTTTAAATATAGATGACCTACATTCATGGAATGACTACCATTTCATCTGCTGGCAGTGGTCGGGTGGAAGCACTACCATCCAAGACAGACGATCACAAGCCCACAAGCACTGCATGACACGTCCCTTCAAAGCACTGGTGAGGCTGACACTCACGCCTAGCACAGGGCATAAATGGTTTTTCTAAAAGTACTAAGGCGCCTTATCTGCCAAAAGTCAGCTCCAAAAGCCTGGAGCTTTAGTTAGCAGAGATAAATAAGTGTATAAAATTTCCTTATGTAGTAGTAGCTGATTTATTTTTGTTACTCTGAATGAACTACACAGGCAGAGAAGATTTATCAGTTGTCTAGTCAGTCCTCTGGGCATTGCCTGGGCTACTGATTCCCTCCAGCAGTTCCCGCATCAAACCCAACAACAATAGACAAGGAAGTGTCAGTTATTAAATGGGCTGAAAACACTTTCCATTGTTAAGTAAAGGATTTCCTTATGATTTCCTGTGCCAAATAATAAATTCTAAGTTAGACACTGTGTGCCATGACAGTCCAGGACTACTGTGAAGAAGATTAATAATAAAACAGAATGACATCTTCACCATGTCATGTCACAGCAGGCTTAGGACTACCCCTGTGGGTGCAAGACAGAGTTTAACTCTTCTCCTTCCCCTTCCTCCTCCATTCTCAACTGGAAGAAATGGAAGGGGAAAAGGAAATATGAAATTTTGCAGCTGGGTCTGAGAGCTGCCTTGAGGGACAGGTTTGCTCTCACAGGGAGAAGGACTTGTCCTCCAGCCCTCAGAGCTGTGGCACTACCTGGTGGGATCAGGCTGTGACCTTTTCCGTTTCTCCGAAAGCATGAAATGCAAACTTGTTCACTGCTTCATAAATACAGTAACTGTTTTTGTGAGGTTTTTTAAAATAGGATTGGTTTTTCTTCCTTTTTTTCCTGCAGTGGCTAGAAATTGCAAATGCTGAGGAAAAGAAGGAGGACTGTAGGAGAACTCAATTCCCTTGGGCAAGCTGTTGTACACATGTACAGGAAATTGAATGCAGAAATTATTGCATGTGAGGCTGTTAAAGAAGTGACAGGGTTATAAAACAGATCTTTCAACTGCCACCCATTATGGACATTCCAGTTGTAAAGGGTCACATTTTAATACAAATCTGCTGTCCCAAATTACATTTGTCTTTTTCCATAAACTAGAAGTCGTCAAACATTTACAGGAACATAATTTTCCTCCTTGTTATTTTAACTCATTTATCTTCTCTCTGAATTTCAAAAGACGAAGAAGAAAACCCCATTGGTTGGGTAGAATTTATTAGGTTGCAATGGTATAATGGCTCCTGTTCTTGGGCTGCTGAAATGTCCATGAAAACTCTGAGGGTCTTTTTAAATGTACCCTAGCCCTCATGAAATGGAAAGTGTGGTGCTGCAGAAATAGAACACAAAATCTCATTATGCTTGATGTGACTAATTTATTACATAAATTCTGCACTCCTGATCTGATATTCCACCATTTGCCACATGAGATCATAGCACACACTAAAAGTGAGATGGCTTGTTTCTAAATAATTGTGACAATGAAGTAGTTTGATATTCAGATCTTCAGTTGCTACCAGGAATTTTGATTATACTTCCCTTTCTCTGCCTCTACTTTTCTTCCTGTTTTCAAGGCAACAGAAGAAAAGATGTCTCAAGGCCATCTGCAGAATTAGATTTGAGATTACAGTGTAAGTAGGTAGATGTTGTGCCAGTTGATTTAATTAGTTCTGAAATAGGTAAAAGCAAAACAAGCTCACAGCACCATCACTGAAATCATATTCCAGAGGCATGCTAGCTTATACTACTATTTTTTTCCTGAAATTCATCTGAATTTTGCTATTGGCAAATTAAAAAGCTGATCTTCCAGCCTTAACACCAATTCTGATCTAAATCCTTTTTTCACTTGAAGCCAGACACAAAATATATTTTCAAACACTGCTGCTCAATTTATACACTGGCTATTAATGTCTCATCTGGCTGTTCCAGTTCTATTCATTATTCCTTCAGACTCTGTAAATGCACAGGACAAATCCCCTGAGTTTGGCTTTTAAGACAGCAAATTCAATTATGGTGACTCTACACAAACTTTAAAGCTCTGTTGGAGCCAGTCGCTAGGAACTGCAGCTCACTTTGTAGAGGCTTAGTCTTGATTTTGCAAAGAGCTTTTGGGCAATCAGTCAATTAGAGCTGTGACCAGTGATCCATATCAGCAACTGATAGGGAGTGCAGGATTGGTACGCTTGGAATCCAGGGTTCAGTCTTTCTGGTTAGGTAGCAAACATCACCAATGTTGAAGATGTTATGTGGATTTCTTCAATTTCTTGACTACAAGCACCTATAGTCAACTCTGTATTAATTACAGAGAAGTTCTGCACAGTGTTTCTTTTAATATTTCCACCTATCCTTGCACTAATAGGAAGTCCTTCACCAATAATTTCCTGCAGCATCATCTGGAAGTGTAAATAAATACACCGATACAATTACAGTCAGCTAATAACAACCAATTCCTGCCACTAGAGCTCCAAGTGTATTTGTTTAAGCTCTGAAATCGTGTAGTTAGATTGTTTTATCTCTTTGTAGAAGCCTAACTTTTAAAAGAATATTAAGCCACAGTAAATTTTGTGTAAGTAGGCACTTATTTAAAAGCCATGTATTTAACAAGACACTTTAATAGCTGCTGTTGTATAAGAAAGAATAATAAGAGAAAATTTCAGAGGTTAGCATTATTTTATTATTTCTTCTTTCAATGACCTCTTTAGATCATGCTTGCTGAGATCTTTGTTGGTATAAAATACCCACACAATTGCTGACAACAGAGTTTGAATGTAAATATGTTCTCCAGTACTTACGATGCCATTTGTAGCTTTATTTGCAGTGGATAGTGACTGTCATTGTCTTTAAATACTTAAATGTACTGAAAGTCAGTTGCAAGTGATTTGAATTAAATATTACTAATTCAGCTCTGAGTGTAGTTTTGTGTGCTCATGACTTTAATAACGAAGGAGACATTACAGTCTGAGTGGATGTGAGTGTGCCATGGGGAGCCACGTACAGGGCTGAAGCACCTTCTACCTTAGAGTAAGAACAGGAAGGAGAGCAGAACAGGCACAAAGCAGCTGGCCCCTATTTGGTCTGAGACTCAGGGATTGCTCCATAAAATGTTTGTGTTTAGCTAATTCACCCATAGACAGTAGGACTCATGCACAGGGATGTTCATGAGGATGCCTGACTGCTACCCACAGAGACCTGAGGGGGAAGGTCACAGCACTGGGATAGATGTCTAACTTGGCTGTTCCTTGTTTGGGCTTGGGGGAGACAAATCCTTCATGAAAGTGGCTGTCCAAAATGAAAGTGGAACCAGGAGGATCAAGGAGGGAGACAGACCTGAAACTCACCAAATAGATGAGTGCAGCAGAAACTCTTTGGTAATTGGAGAAGGGAAGTTCCTGGTGGTCTGCCACTGGGATAATTTTTGCCAACATCAACTGTTGTCCAAGAAGAAAATGGGTCCTTAGGTTTCCCTCTGAGAACCAGTACATGTCAACTGATCCAGCTTCCCACTCCACTGCCATACACTAACCATCAGAGCTGCACCTGCCCTAGCATGAAGGTCTTTCTGGAAAGGATGTACTCAGGCCTGCAGTGCCCTCCTCCTCTTCTCTGTGGCAATATGTGGTGTTGAACAAGTTCTGCATCACCTTATGAGGCAGCTGTGGCACAGGTCCGCTCTGCCTCTCTGATAACCAGTGACATGACAGCCTGTATCACTGCCTTTGCACCACAGCTGGATTCTGCATAGGTGCCCTGGGGCCCTTTGGGCACTTTGGCATTTTAAGGGAAGACATGTTTAAACACCTGAACTCAAAATGAAGGTGGGTTAAGCAACTGGTCTCTCTGAATGGAAGAATGACATTCAGGCCACACACAAGCCTATGGGACATACTTTGTTCGGGTATGCAGCTCATCCATTTTCCAGACCATGGGTACCTGGTGAAGAAGACAAATACCTTCAGGAGTCAAATGGGATGGGATTCATCACTCTTTCTTCAAAGACTAGAAAGAGGGAGAGAGAGAAAGACACACTCCTTTTAAAGCATGGCTGCACGAGAGATTGGTGCTGTTTTTCATTGCTATCTATCTTCTAAAAATGTGACAGAAATCAACCTGCAGTGAGGATAAGTAGCACTTTTACCTATGGGGTCTTGTTGATGCTGTTTGTTTACCCGTCCCCAGGGACCTGGCCTGACTTTTGTGGGAAGGGTGTGAGCATGCAAGGACACCTGTCCTGGGCTCACATCCACCAGCTCCCGCTCTCCTGGGGCATGATGGAGCTCAAGAAGTATTTAAACCACGTGACTTAGTTCTGGACAAGGGACCCAACCAACTGGAGCTTAAACAGAAAAATGGCACCCTCCTGTGGCAGTGGTTTTAAAAAAAAATTAGCTGTGACTAAATTAAGAGCAGGGTCTAATCCTACCAGCACATATTACCCTTGTGCGCACCCACAAAAAGAGGTTTCACAAGGGATGAAGGTGCCCCTCTGCTTATGCAAAAACGTTGCCACTTGAGGGCTGGGGCAATGAAGGGAGCATACCAAAGCAGAGCCGTAGGCAAAAACTCTCCAAGGTCAGGCAGGGAGGTCTGCAGCGAGCTTGGAGGCAACTGTTCAGCTGCATGGAGCCACTCTGGATCCCAAAGTCCACGTCCGGACAGCTTCGAGAGCCTACATCCTTTTTTTGGACTTGGCGCTTTGTCAAAACCATAGGGTACAGTGCCTGTATGGACTTCAAAGGAAGGACACCAAATGTGATTTGGCCCAGGCAGTTATGACCATTTATTGCTAGCATCTTTCTCAGATACTGCTGCCAAGGGTTAAAATGTTTACATGCCCCCTGATTTTAAATGGACCGGGTTGCATGTCAAATGCCAACGAGAGGGACAGCTGGAGTATCTAAACCAAGAGCTTTGATCTTGGTATCTGTAAAAAAGAGGTCATTTGGTCTCCCCAGGAAGCACAGACATTTAGAAGGTCCCTGTACAACTCATGCAAGTATTTTATTAACAACAACTTCAATTCACATTTAGGTAGGTTGTATTACTACTTACTAAATGCATCTTGTATATATGTGTATATGCATATATATGTTTGAATATCTGCACTTTTGTGTGTGTGTGTGTATATAAGTATCCACATTCTAATATACATGAAGTTGTGTGCTTGTGTGATTATCCGTGTGCTTTCTCATGTCTGGTATTTGTAGGCAGACATACTAATCTATCTAACTTTCTTGCAAACAAATGACAACTATGTAAGCATTATGTTCTATCCTTAAGTCAGTGTTTTCAGCAATAACCTGAATAATTCATCCGTATGTGAATCTTTGAGTAACCTTGCAATTGTAATTCGGGTATGCAGCGTTTTCAAGAAGATGCAAGAATGAAACACAGACTTCATTGTGCTGTAATCACATCTGACATTGATTCAGAAGAGAGGAATTCTAAAATACAATATTGCACAGAGGAAATATTTTTATTCTTTAGCAGAGGATTTTGTGGTTAGTTCACAATGCAATTAAAATAGCCACCAGATGTTTATGACTTCAGGCAGCAGTTAACTTTAGAGTCCCTGATCGCTGTCCTTTGCTTCTTTGTCAGAATAAATAAATATTTTTCTGTGCTGGAGAGAAAAAAAACCTTAATTTTTAAACATACCAGGGGGTGGTGGTATGTGTTTCCATTTGGCACTGCACATGTTGTTCTGTGACAGGCTTCTAAGAAATTATAATCTTGAATTTAAAATAAATTCTCTCTCCAGGATGAAATAAACATATTTACTTCAATGTGAGATGAAATGTACAGTAACTTGTCATTAAACTGAAGTGACTTTTGAGAAGCAGTATTATGAAAGGCTATGGCTTTTCCAGGGCATCTAATAAACATAGAAAAATACTCTTTTTTCCTCCATTGAATAATAGGATTATTAGTATGCAATTTATTTTTAAAGACACACTTAAAGAGAGCCTACTGTGCTTCTATTCTGGTAATTTTCCTTAGAGTCTGTTATTCTTATTTGTTTCAGGGCTATTAATTTTGAGGCTACATTATATTCAAATTGTCTTTGATTACCAGGCTCAATAAGTGATCACAGTTTGTGTTCCATCACCCAAAAGAAAGTAAATGAATTTAGCTGCACACTAGCATTTTGAGAAATAAATTATTGGAGCTCTGCAAAATAAATTAAAACAAGAATTGAGGTGCAAAAGGTTCCAGTGAGTTGTGCAGCACCTTACCTAGAGTAGTAGAAGAGCTCAAGAGGGAGAAAAAAAGCCCTCAGATGTCCTAACTTTAAGTGCTGTATTTCATCTACTCAGTCATGTCTGCGATGTTGTGTTGACAAAGTAATCGATAATTTAAGTTTATATAAATGTTAAATATCTCAGACAATGTGGAAATAGATAAGAGAAATTCGTATAGATAGGTATGTAGCAGCTGTAAATAGTTGTATGCCAGTGTGATCATCAGCAAAAAAAAATAATCCTGGTATTTAAAGAAAGAAATAGGCAGTGGAAAGAAAAGAAGAGATCATAAGAAAATGCCTAATTTGGGGCATGTTGTTAAGGTCTTTGAGGATCTATATCAATGCACAGAAACTGCCAGTTTCTCACCTAAACCTGGCAGTGCCATGGATCTGTGTTAGTGGGGAGTCCTCCTAGTGCTTCAGAAAGAAATAAGCGAAAGGGTTTGAATTCGCTCGACTCTGTTGAGCCCTGATTACTCAAAGATTTGATGCTCAGCCCCTCGGGGCATCCAGACATGATCCCCAGAGCAGGGAGCCACCCAGATTACTGCTCCACTTGGAGAAAAACTTGCAAAATTACAATCAGCTCATTCTGTCCATTATGCATAAACACATCAGTAACTCTTTGGGGTCAGAAGTGAGGTGAAGTGGTTGGATCCCCCTTATACTCCCCTCACAGTTCCCCAGGCAGTTGTCAAAGTCTGAAAGTCACTGCAAAGCATTTCAGCTGGGACAAACAAGCATTTTTCCCACTGAAAGGCTGCTGCTCTCCCTATGCCCATCTAGCTGTGTTTCTCGTTGTATTTGCTAATGCCAGGAGCCACAGTTCTGGCTGTGCTCATCAGCTCCAGCTCCACAGGCTCTCGAATGTGAGGGCTCTGCAGCAACACCCACAAACTGACAAAGGGTATCAAAGGCTCTGACAACATCGAAAGCCACATTTGGCAATAACTTCTTGGTCTCTCTATTATTGCAATCATTCACATTGAGGAAGAAAGTGTTTTCCTCAATTTAAATGAAAGTACACTGTGGTTTTATGATGAGCAAGTCGTCGGGTACTTGTGCTGGATATGCTGGTGGCTCCCTCCTGCCACACTGTATAGGGTAGTGAGTGGAAAGGATTGCAACAGGACAAATTGTTAATCACCCAACAAGCAGGAAACTGTATTTTGGTAGAATACCAGTGAGTCACATTTTCTCAAATCAGGGCATGTTGCCAAAACTGAGACCAGCAGGTCAAGAGCAAGTCACCCTTGCAGTGGGCTGTCCGGGGTAATGGCAGGGTTTATTTTGCTATGTCTCCAATCCTGGAACTCAGTTTAAACCCTGAATGAGCAACGGTACTTGCAAGCATGCAGGTCTTCAACAGTATTATTTACAAAAAATTGATTTTTTAAACCAGCTTTTTCTGGCACAATAATACTTCTTGGTAATAGGGTGCAGGTGCAGAAATGTATCGCAACACAAATCCCTGCTCCAAACTGCTTTTCAGCCTAATGCATGCAAACTTCTGTGTCTCAGCTGCCACTGTTCTCCCCATCCAACAACTAAACTATGTGATTTTTTTTAACCTGTGATAGGTGTTGGCTGGTGTCTAAAATCAGTGTCAATCAGTTTAGCAGTATCTTCCAGTCTGTGCTGCAGAATTGTTCTATTATTACCACTGTATATTTTTCCTTGCTTAACCATCCAATGTTTATATTCATATTCCATAGCTGAGAAAAAGTACAATAGTTCCCTTGTTGTATTTTTGATTAATCTCCAGCATGAATCACTTTTTTGTGATCAAGAGAGAATTCTGTGGCTTGATTCAAAGCTAGTATTTCCCTCTTTTATTTCTCAGTTTGTTCTCTTACTTAGCTACAAGGAGTTCCTTATTGTTTTATTTGAGAAGTTAAACAGTAACACCTGATTTCACAGCACGAGATTGTTCACTATTAACTATGTTTTATCATGTCCTTCCTTCTTACTGACCCCTTTTGCTCATGCTTTTCAGCCTCACTTCTGCTTTAGGGTCTGGGCCTTGCAGACACTTACCCACTCAGACTGGGTCAATGGGACTGCTCAGATGTGCAAAGTAACTCAAGTACTTGAGCATTTGGAAAGTAGGACATGAGGCAGCAGTGATTTGAGTGTGTATCAAACAAGCAGACTCCAGAAAAGCTTTTTTAAGCTACAATGTTTTCAATGTGCTAATATTCACAAAATTCAAGGCAGATGTGTGCTGATTGGGAAATCATGTTGGCTACAAGATAAGAAAGCTATGATAACTTCTGACCCTCCTTTTGATGTTCCCCGCGCAAAGCTGCACCACAGGGTCACCTAATGCAAAACAATAAATAGGCAGGGAGGCAGAATGCAATTAGGCAGCATTCAGCAATGGTTTGTATAAAGCCTGGGTTCAGCCTGCAGGAAGCTGTAGCTGTAGCGAGGCTGTTTGGTAACAGCCTCTGTGTTGCCCAGAAACAGCACATGAGACTACTGAGTGCCTGCAGAAACTCAGATCTAGTTTGTTTGACTTGGACGTGCAGTAAAACTGACTTTTAAGTGTTACTTCAGCTTTCAGTCAGTGATTACCCTTGTACTTTTACAAGCCTTGCCTGGAAATGGGATGTTAATTGTTGTTAATGAGTCTGTCCACCTGAGTAAGCTCTGCAGAGCAGAACTCACAGAACATAATTCCTCCATGATGTCTCTTGGGTCCGCCCTGCTGACCCTGGTGTCTCTTGCATTTAAGAGCAATGGCACCAAATCTGCTCCTTCAGACCTCAGAGCTTTCTTCTCAATCCAGGACAGTAGCCAATTTCTGTTCCTCTCTCAGTCCCAGTCCCACGGGATTTCTGGAGTGGAATAATGCCAAGGTTCGCTCTTGATGACATCTTTGGCACAGGGAGAGGACACTGGTGGGTACAGGACTATGGGATACTGAATAGGGCGAATTTGCATAATTAGCTGGAGCTCTATATACCTGTGTAGTTTAACCCTTGGTGTAGCTGTGAGCGAAGCTGCTTTATCTTGATGGCATTTTTTGTGCATTGACAGCTTCTGTTCCTTTTGCTCCAGTTAAATTTTCACTGACGTTTCTTCTGCCACAATAGCTTAGAACCAATTGTGATGCCATTTCTTTGAAATCCATCACCATACTCACCTGTGGGGCATGTTTCATAGTAGCTCCCTACAGGGCCCTGGTACATAAACATACAATACACAATACATTAAAAAAACTATATTCCTACTTGAGATAGAGAGAAGACAAAGTTTGAGCAGTTTGAAAGACAGGGAAGCTTTGTAATTCGCTTTTGTGAGTGATACCTGCCTGACCACATGCTCTGGCATTATTCACATGGAATAAACCAACTTTGGGACCCAAGTTTTGGTGTCATAGCTAACTACCCTCTTTATCTGCCTTTAGCACACCAGGCTTCTTGTGTAAAGTACAAAGCCAAAATTAATACACATGGCATTGTTCCCTGAGTGACTCCAGCTGGCTAGTCAAAGTCACAACATGGCTGTATCATGCCATGAGTTTTTAATCTCATCCTCCATTAGTAAAGCTAAGGAATGGGTGAGTTTTCATCCAGCAGTAATTGTCACTGGGGCTTGGCTGCTTCAGGACAAGAGGGGCTAACAAGTCCAGAAGGGCTATAGAGCACAGAGACAAGAGCCCTCTTGGAAAATTCCTGGTGAACAGCTGCTCAGCCAGCGGGGCATCAGCTCTGGAGGTCAAAGCTGGCAAGGCATCCCGTGAGGCAGTGGACAGTGATTCAGCCAACCACCTTTATGGTTATCAGCCTCTACAGAGGATCCCAGCACACACTGCCTGTGCCCTGGAAAACAATTCAGCTGGACAACATTGCGTTCCCAACCAGAGATATTCTCTTTCAGTGTTATTCTAGACCAAACGTTTTCCTTTGGACACAGTGTTCATGTGTCTGTGTGTTTCCAAACTCATTTCTGCAAGAAATCAAAGGTTTTCTGGTGACAGCCAGGTCTGCCCATGCCTGGGCTCATGGAGCCTCATGTTCCTGGGTCAAACATCTTCATCTCGCTGGTGGAACAGTAACTTCAGCTTCAGTCACCCTCCAGAGATGGAGACTGAGGTGTTGTTCCTCCCACTCTCTGTATCACTTTCACTGTGCTGCTCCCTCCTTTTTTGGGCCAGATTCATCTTCCTCATCTGTAGCCTTTTCTAGGCTCAGTTAGTCCTCAGCCCTCACATCCAGGCAGTCCTCAAATTTAAAAAAATGGAGTGGAAAAAAAATCCAAACCCTGATGACTTCCAGTGAAGAAAGATCACATTCCACGTTTTTGATGCTCTACTAAACATCATGTGGTTTATTGCTCTTTACACCACTGCTCAGAACTTGTGAGCTCACTGCCCAGAAATGGTGACCTCAGACATACACAGGCTTATTGTCACTTGGCCTCTTTTTGGTTCATTTCATGTAGCCTTGGCAAAATAAAAAGACACTTGAAAGGCACCTCTATCTCCTGTCACTGTTGCTATTAAAGGACACATTCTGTACAGTGTCCAGCCCATGTTTTAAAGCTTTTAAAGTGTTCTTTGTCATTATGGTGCTACTGCTGGGCTCAAAGCAAATTCAACTGCAGTGGGATTTAAGAAACTAATTGACAAGTGTCCCATTTTGTAAAGAAAATATGATACAGTTAAAAAATTGTTGCCACTTTTATGAAAAGCTATACTTCTCACAGAGAAAGATTGTGTACGTATTTGCAAATCAGAGTTGACTCCTATTATTACTTGCACTGAAATTAATATTTGCCTCCTAAATAATTCCTATTTAAAATTGCAAGTCAAACGTCTGAACATTTTTTTTAATTCTGATCAAGATTATTCTTGTTATTAACTCCGGAAGAACGAATCTTTTGAGTCCTGGATAACAAAGACAGTTTCCCAGAAAAAAAAAAAATAAATATGAGAAACATTATGATACCTGTTTATGGTCAGATTTCACACCTACACTCATGCTGAGTCTATTTCTCCTGTCTTCATTAGGACCAAAATTTAAAAGCAACCCTAAAACTTAGAATATCTGTTCCTGTAAATGGAAATTTTTGCTCTGCAGAGGTTTTGTAGATCAGACTGAAATTATTTTCTGCTGAAATTTATTTAACTTGCTTGTAATTAAGGAATAGCTTCTCAAATGTGCTTTTAAATG
>NW_008654373.1:605-8716 GCF_000695815.1 Acanthisitta chloris | reverse complement strand
TTATATATATATATATACACATATATAATATTTATCATGCACATACATACACAGATACATAAAACTTAGATTAATTCAAATATTGTCTAATTATAAACCTGAACCTCTCATGGCACAGCCTGAGGCCATGTCCTCTCAACCTGCCACTAGTTGCCTGGGAGAAGAGGTCAACTCCCACCTTACTACAACCTCCGATCAGTAGCTGTAGAGAGAAGTGAGGTCACCCCTGAGGCTCCTTTTCTCCAGGCTAAACAACCCCTCAGCCACTCCTCGTATGGCTTACCCTCTAGAACCTTCAGCAGCTTCATTGCCCTTCTCTAGACTTGCACCAGCACCTCAATGTATTTCTCGTGGTGAAGGGCCCAGAATTGGACACAGTACTTGAGATGCAGCCTTGCCAGCATAGAGGGACAGTCACTTCACCGTGCTGGCCACACTGTTCTTAATACAGGCCAGGATGCTATTGGCCTTCTCAGCCATCTGGGTACACTGCTGGCTTATATTCAGCCAGCTGTCAAACAACACCTCCGGGTCCTTTCAACTGGGTAGCTTCCCAGAAACTCTTCCTCCACCTGTAGAGCTAAACAGGGTTGTTGTGACCTAAGTGCAGGATCTTGGCCTTGTTGAACCTCATAAATTGGCCTCAGTCCATTGATCCACTCTGTCCAGATCCCTCTGCAGAAAGCCCCACTCAAATTGCTATCATATGCGAACTTACTGAGGGTGCCCTTGATTTGTTTGAAATCTCAAATTTTTCTCATAAAATATGATGGGAGTTCACAAATCTGACACTTCTGGGTTTCATTTAGGCTGAAAATACACTGAAATATCAAGAATTCCTGAGGCACATAAATAACAGCTTTCATACAAAAAGAAACATTATTGCATTTTACACTGTTGCAGAGATGGAAGACTAAAGCAGAATTTGTCTGGTATGAATTATCCTTGGTTTTCCAAACTAGATTAATCCAGTTCTAGAAATGCATCCTAAGAAGTGTTTTTGTTTCTAATAAAGGTCATGTATTCTACACAGGTTTATTCATTCTGTGAACGGAATATTTACCTACTTAATACAATCTAAAGGTTCCTCAATAATGCATTGTGTTTGCTTCACTAAGCCTGCTTGCTGAACCATTACACAGTCAAAATTATTTCTCTGTACGGAAAATTTATCTTCAAATGCATTATGCTACTCTACTCAACTTAGACGTCTATTCTAATATGTCCTCATTGATCAATTTAACCTCTAGAAAACTTCTGTCTATATATTTGCATTTTGGGGGCTTATTTGAGATTTGTTATGCATGATTGCTAATGCTATTTAGTCTCTTTCTAATGAAGATAGTACTAGGAAATTATACACACCTCTGGCAATAAACATGTATTAGTTATCTGCCTACAGCATTCATTGACTATAGGGATGATTTAAGGTGCATGTTTGCGAAATGTATATTCATACATAGAAGGTCCATATACTCATAGAGCTATTCTGTTAATGTGAACTTGGTCCCTCTGGTTACTGAAATTCAGAGATACAAAGCTAAGTTTTCAAAAGTGATTTGTATTATCACTGTATTTTTTTATTTTTTACTGTGCAATCCATCTGATTTTCAAATTTTATTTTAACTAATTGACTATATGATTCATGAGGTGTGGCAATAGAAGGAAGGGTAAATATTATGTAGTCAAATAACTTCAATTTTCATTTGAGGATTAGGAATAAAACTTATGAAGTACATGTTGGGTCTAGATGATCATAAAGGAAAAAATTATCTCAACAACTATGTTTCACTGGTGCCTCTCAGAAATTACCCTGTTATATGGCAGAAACTTTTAGTTTAGGTCTTTTACCAATTATTTGCTGCAGTGGTATCCTAGCTGGACACCTGACATTAATAATTGAAGAATCATATTGGAGAAAGTGATATTGAACAACCTTTTAATGTAATTTTTAAAATTTCTTAGGGTTTTATTGAAGATTAACAGTTTCTGCGACAGTTCATAAATCTTGAGAAAACTAGAATAAAACATAAGATAGTTTCCTTATTCATATCAAATAACATCTAATTCAGACTTTATATATATCAAGAACAATGACATTGCATGTACTTGAGAGTTGCATAGAAGAAAAAATGTTTTACATTTTGCTTTGGAAATAACATCATATCTGCAAGGATTTTTCTAATTACCCACAAGGATGACATGCCTTGGCCACTGCCAATCATGACAACATAACTCATTTTTCCCTAGTACATATCATATTTTTCTGGTCTTATGTGTTCTGTTCCAACTTTCATGTTTGGGATCTAAACACTTAGGGGCAGGGACTGTACTATTTGTTCTTTTGCATGACATCTGGCATGAAAAAGTCTAGCCTATAATTCTTTGAAGGTAGGGTGGCAGGGAGCAGGGGACGAAGTTTAATTGCAAGCTGCTTATATCACCATAAGGATATAACATGTCATCTCACACATTTGGCAAAAAAAATGTTTGCTGCCTTCTTAAGAAGTCAGTGCAGTCACTGAAGCAACTGATTTCTAGAAAAGCAATCTTATTTGAGGTTAAATTTTCTATTGTTCTAGCTAATAAGAAAAGTAAAAAATATACAGGGAACATGACTCAAGCTTTACTTTGATTCAGAAGGCAAAACAGAGAACACTGCCTATCTTGAAATTCAAAATTATTTACCCTGCTAGGAAGGCACAGAACATTATATCAATCACTATTTGTAAAATTACAGCTTTTATATTATGCCAGTTATGGCACCTCAGTTTCTTCTCTTTTGTCACCTCTTCTTCTCTCAGTCTTCAGTAGAAGAAAATGAGAAAGCTGGAAAATGCTGTGGAATAGAAGCAAGCATGTTCTAAATTGTCTGAAAGAAAAGTTTAAAGACAATTTTTTTAAGAAGTGATATGAAAACCCACATTTTTTCCACAATTAATTTGTCAAGAAATACTTACCTATTTTTCCTCTGCAAATAGGAATTTACTCTAAAAAGAAAGAGGAAAAAAAGAGGAAAAAAGTATTTAACTGTCGCTACTATTTCATAGCTCAGACACAGCTCAAGTTGTTGCCAAAAAGCAACATGAAGGAAAAAGTGAGATGGGAAAAGATACATCTTATAAAATTTCATATTAGGCATGCTGAACATATACAGAGGGGATATTTGATACTAGAAGTCCTGCTAATCTTCTAAAAGTGAGCTTGACCATCTGTCTAAAAATTGGTTTTAAGTTAGTTAATCTATTTCATAGATGCCAGCACTGATAATGACATAATAAAGAATGTTACTAGAGAGAAGGAATCAAGATTATCACTATCATCTGCTCCTTTTTCTGAAGCTTGCCTGGTTAAATGACTGTATTATGACATGTACTTTTAACTTTCAATGCCTACATTTATATTTGGTGTCTTTCTCTAATGACATTTTCTGTGTACACATAACTAGCTCTAAAGCTTCTCTCATACACCTCAACTGTTTTGCTAGCTCTACACTGCTGGTGCAGGCTCAGAAAAGCTGCAGAAAAGTGTCCCTCTGGCAACTCCTGTCCTAGAATCATAGGATATGTTAGGTTGAAAAAGAGCTCTAAGGTCATGAAGTCCAACTGTTAACCCAGCACTGCCAAGTCCATGCTAAAACATGTCTCTAAGGGCCATATCTACATCTCTTTTAAATATCTCCTGGGATGATGACTCAGTCACTTCCCTGGGCAGCCTGTTTCAATGCATGATAACCTTTTTGATGAAGAAATTTTTCCTTATACTCAGTCTAAGCCTCCTGTGGCAAAACTTAAGGCCATTTCCTCTTGTCCTATCACTTTTTAAGTAGGAAAAGAGGCCAACATCCATCTCAGTACAACTTCCTTTCACATAGCTCTATCATAGTAGGTTGACCCTAGCTGGATGCCAGATGCCCACAAAAGTTACTTTGTCACTCCGCTTCTCAGCTGACCAGAGGAGAGAAAATATAACAAAAGGCTCATGGATCAAGATATAGGATGGGGAGAGACCACTCATTAATTACTGTCTTGGGCAAAACAGACTCACAGTGGGAAAAATAATTTTTTTTATTTATTGCGAATCAATTCAGATTTACTTCTGTGGGAAGAGTTAGATGGTAAAAAGTAATATTAAAGGGACTATAAAAATCTGAAACCAGACAGTGATGAAGATAATGGTCCGTCTCAAATCAAGGGTGGTGTAACAGAGATCTGGATAGACTAGAGAGATAAGCAATCAGTTATGAAATTTAACAAGAGCAAGTGCTGAATTATGCACCTGGGATGGGGCAACCCAGGATGTGCATACAGACTGGGGAGCGAGAGGCTGGAGAGCAGGGCCATGGAAAGGGAACCAGGGGACTTGGTCAACGGCAAGTTAAATATGAGTCACCAGTGTGCCCCAGCAGCCAGGAGGGTCAATTGTGTCCTGGAGTGCCTCAGGCACAGCACCACCAGCCAGTCGAAGAAGGTGATTGTCTCCCTCTACTCTATGCTGGTGTGGCCTCATCTCAGGTCCTGTGTGCAGTTTTGGGTGCCACAATAAAAAAAGCATATAAAGCTTTTAGAGAGCATCCAAAGGATGGTGACCAAAATGATGAAAACCCTCAAGGGCAAGGCTTGTCAGGAGTGGCTGATGTGACTTGCTTTGTTCTGCTGGGAAAAGAGATGGCTGAGGGGTGTCCTCATTACAGTCTACCGCTTCCTCAAGGATGGCAACAGAGGGGCAGGTGTTGATCTCCTCTCTCGGGTGACCAGAAGTAGGACATGAGGAAATGGAATTAAACTGTATTGGGGGAAGTTCAGATGGGACTTTAGGAAAAGGTTCTTCATTGAGAGTGTGTTTGGTCATGGGAACACTCTCCCTGGGGAAGTGGTCAGAACACCAAGCCTGTCAGATCTTAAGAAGCATCTGGACAATGCTTTTAGTCATATGGTTTAGTTTTAGGCAGTCCCGTGAGGAGCAAGGAGTTGGACTTGATGATCCTTATGTATGCCTTCCAGCTTGAGATATTCTAAGGTTCTAAAGGACAGATATTTTTACCCTTCTTTCAGTTTTGACTGTGTCATTAAAGACTGTGTGATTTCATGTTTTTAATGGCCTACAAACTGGATGGCTATGCAACTAAATGGAATCTAATGGAAGCAGCTGTGATATCTTGTTCATATAACCAGAAGTAAGAAAATAATTAATTGTTCTTTACAACTAGCCCTTACTAGAGTTTAAATCAAGGAAATCAGCACAAGCAATGGGGCAGTCAAGCCCACCATATTTTGAATATCTAGCAAGATAATTTCACTTTGGATAATATAGCTAGGAAAATGAAATGCAAAGCAGGAAATGAAGCTTGTTAGAATTAAGTAAACATGTATTTAAATTCTGGCATAGAAAACTCAGATATTTCAAAATGCAATTGGTTTGTTAAAAAAATGTCACTGTCTCTATGAGAGTAAGACTGGCAAAAGACAATTTGGCAGCAGCTTCTAGATGGAGACATGAAAAAGGTCAGGAAGTGGTGTAACTCCCTGACTCTACAGGAGCAGCAGTGTTGGTATAAATTGACAGAATCATTATTGACATTGCTCTTTTCCAAATGTGTGCTGCAGTTTATCGTAAGGTACAGTCACATTTCAGACTGGATTGCACTGTGACATATCAAGTTCCCTGGCAGAGACCCAGTTACAGCAGAGTACTTTTCTTAATGCTTGCGTACCCCATCCATTTAAAGCAGCATGGGACTGTGCTGCTCCCTCTTCTGTCAGATACCCAAGTCACAGCTCATACTGTGATATTTAACTTGCATGTTTGTAGACACACAGCATCATAATAAGCCCATAGATATAGATAGAGGAATAGAAAAGCCGTAAAAGGGTTAGAAGGCAATGATACATTTTGTTATTATCTGTTTCCCTTTTGGGAGGATGGAAGTGACTGGTGACAAGAGTGCCATCAATAACACCAATGACAAGGGTTGTTAATTATTGCATCTTTGGCCTGAGAGTTTGGTGAACTTTAATTTTAAAATCCCCTTGTGCCATATGGATTTTACTGAAACTCTACATGTATGTCTAGCCCCCTTCTTTTGCATAATAACTCACACAATTTAAAGCATTACCATACTGCTTAGTTCATTTAAATAAGTATTTATTTTAGAACAAAGTTAGTTATTATCAACAATGTTGTTATATACAACATATCTAGTGCACAGTTTTCAGGCGTCACCAACCTTCCCCAACATATGCTTTTTATGCTATTTGTGTATCATAATTACTTTTATGATTCCTAAATGTATATATACATGCATTAGAAAGAGTTAAAGTGCATTTCAAACACTATTTCACCTCCCATGATTCCTGTCAAAATACTATGCTTTTAAAATAGAGAGAGAGAGAGAGAACAGTCCAAACACATTTGCCAAAATGAACATATTTCTAGCTTTGTAGAGCATTGCAGATTTTGGCCAGCTATTTTCCACTCAGCATGAGAAACTTTGCACCATATGTCCAGTTCCCATTTAGAATGGATATTTATCTTATTTAGAATAACAATCATGAGAACTATCAAGTCCCCAGTTATATGGTAACACAACAGCTATCTTCAGGGTTTTTTTGGGGTGTTTTTTTTTGTTTTTTCTATTTTCCTTCCAAATTAGCACATTGACTCTGCTTCAGTTAGAAAGATCTCCTTACATTTTTGGGCTTGGGTTAACCCTGTAAAATTATGAAGTATGAACTTTACAAATAACCTACCAAATTCCAAATATAGCTTTTCCCTGTATTAATATGCAACATATTTTAAGCAATGCTTGTGTCGATAAAGTTTTGTAAAGAAGAAGAAAATTCTAACACTGCAGAAAATCGAGCTCTTTTCTTAAACCTGCAAATAAGATATTCTGCACAGGCCCACTATAGATAAACTTTCAAAGTTCAGATCAAATCCAAATCCTATTATATAATGGCAGTAGCAAGAATACCAATCAGAGCAACTGCTGGAAAAGGAATATTTGTAGTGCCTCTACCTTTGCAGATTTTCTGGAGCAAATTCCCTCATGTTGTTGCCACTGAGCTGTTAGACTGAGAATCAGCAGATGGTTAATCAATCCCAAAATGCCCTTCAGGAGCTACAACAGCTGTGAATGGTCAGCACAAGTAGACTCATCCAGAGTAAATGTGAACTGGGAACGGTGCAGCATGGAAACACAATGGTTTCCTTCTCTTCTTAAAATAAAATGAGTCTGCAAACATTTATTAAGATCTGAACTTTCCAGAATAAATTCAGCATGCCTTCTATAGCAGTCTTCTGTAAACAATCTACATATAGCAAATCCAAAATCAATTTATTAGTGGGGACAGTGTTAATTAAATTGAATTACTCCTTGCTGAGCAAAAGGTACCATCTGCAAATTACAGATAACAGCCCTGCAGCTGATAATCTCAGGAAATATTTGTAAGTTTCAAATAGTTTATTGACCAGCATTTTCCTGTACCCCTAAATACTTATACATATATTTGGGTTCAAAAGAAAAAAAAAACAACCAAGCAACAAACAAATAAAAGTCATTATTAGACAATCCACATCCCTTTGTACAAAAAAAAAACCCAAACCCTAAAGCTATTTCTGGGACATAAAGCATACAGAGCTCGCAATCCTTCTTACTCTGACATCACAGACTATGATAACAGAATCATAGAATCATGGAATTTAGGGGTTGGAATGAACCTTACAGATAATCTAGTCCAAATTCCCCCTGCCATAGGCAGGGACACCTCTTGACTAGATCAGGTTGCTCAAGGTTTCATCCAGCCTGGCCTTGAACACCACCAGGGTCAGGGCAGTCACCACTTTCCTGGACAACATGTTCCAGTGTCTCACCACCCTTACAGTAGAAAACTTTTTTCTCACATCCAACCTAGAATTTCCCTCCTTCAGTTTGAACCCATTTCCCCTTGTACTATCATTGCAGTTCCTAACAAAGAGTCCCTTTCCAGCTCCCTTGTAGCCCCTTCAGATACTGAAAAGTTACTATGAGGTCTCCATGCCGTCTTCTGTTCTCCAGGCTGAACAGCCCCAACTTCCGCAGCCTGTCTTTATAGGGGAGATGCTCCCGCCCC
>NW_008654373.1:0-227 GCF_000695815.1 Acanthisitta chloris | reverse complement strand
GTGGGAGGGAGCATAGTCGGGACTTGTGACCCAAACTAACCAAAGGGATATTGCACACCACAGAACGTCGTGCCTGGTATATAAGCAGGAAGGGGCCGATCCAGGGGTAGGAACAGGATTGTGTTGGTCTGCAGGTGGTGAGCAATTGTATTGTGCATCACTGATTTTGTTTTGTTGTTTTTTTCCTTTCTTTTTATTACCCATTAGAATTTTATCTCATTCTGCTC
>NW_008654372.1:0-2343 GCF_000695815.1 Acanthisitta chloris | reverse complement strand
GGCCCACTAGAGCATGACTGTGTAGAATGCAGGGAACGGCAGTCGGAAGATCTCACGATGTACGGAAAGGTTAGGAGAGGGAAACCCTTCCTATGGATGTTTAGGTTTACGCTAAGGGAAATGACGTGAATTGCCTACGCAGACATGAAGGCGGTAACGAAGGAGTGATTGTATATAAGAAGGTGTCAGTGAAGCAATGAACGCCATTTGCAGCATCCTCATACTGGTGTCAGTGCTCATTGGACCGGGGTCTGGAGTGAGGCCTCTGTGCCGTCTCAGCCGAAGGAGGTTGGTTGTCATGAACGGCAACAGTAGAAGTAATAGAATACACCTACGCAGCAAGAGAAGACCTGAAAGACGTCCCGCGGGAGCAACCAGAGTGGGAGTTATTCACAGATGGAAGCAGCTTCGGCCTTACACCACACTACAAGCTGGGTTGTCAGCTCCAAGGAAATCATGTCCCTTTTCGCATAGCCATTCCTCCACACACTACCACCGAATACCTCTGCCCAGAGGGCAGAAGTAATTGCCTTAACCAGAGCACTAAAATTGAGTGAAGGGAAAAAGGTAAACGTTTGGACTGACTCAAAATATGCCTTTGGAGTAGTGCATGTACATGGGGCACTGTGGAAAGAAAGAGGGTTACTGTCTTCCCAGGGTACACACATTAAACATCAAGATGCAATCCTGCAGTTGATAGAGGCAGTACAAAAACCGGAACAAGTGGCAGTTATACATTGTAAAGTACACCAAGCAGGAAACTCCAAAATCTGTGAGGGAAATCGAAAGGCAGACTGGACAGCCCGACAGGTTGCTCGGGAGGTGCAAACAACAATGGCATTGATTCCCACAAAACTCGAAGTATCCCAATTCAATTTACCTTCAAAACCAAAATATTCAACAGTAGATTAGAAATTGGGACATGCACTAAATGCACAAAAGAATTCAGAAGGGTGGTATGTAACTACACAAGGGCAAATAGTGCTATCCTCCTTGATAATGAGAGAAGTCCTACAAATTAAACATAATGAATGTCATTGGGGTGCAGAGGCATTGGTAAAATGGTTAAGACGAAATGTAATCTCAGTACGGATGTTAACCATGGCAAAATCAATAATGTCTAAATGTGAAATTTGCTTAAGAAAAAACCCAGTGGCTAGACGGCAGGCACTGCTCGGAAGAATTCGGGTAGGGATAGAACCAGGAGATTATTGGCAGGTAGATTTCCTAGAGATACCAAGAACTCGAGGGTACAAATATATGCTAGTAGGGGTTGACACATTCTCAGGATGGCCAGAAGCCCTTCCCTGTCACACCAACCAAGCAAAAGAAACAGTGAAATGGCTACTACAAGAGATGATTCCCAGATTTGGAGTGCCTCTAGGAATATCTTCAGATAGGGGCCCACATTTTATAGCCGTAGTGGTAAAAGAGGTGATCAGGTTACTGGGAATAGCAGGGGACCTCCACACCCCATGGAGACCACAATCAAGCAGACAGGTAGAGAGGATGAATCAGACACTAAAGAGACAAATTAGCAAAATATGCCAAGAAGCCAAGTTACAGTGGCCCCAAACACTGCCGATAGCACTTTTGAGGATTCTGGTAAAGCCTAGGAGTGGGATGTAAGTCAGTCCTTACAAAATAGTATATGGAAAACCCTATGAATCTCCCGAACCTAATCCAAACATACATGTCACGGGAAAACAAGAAGTATATAACTATGTTCTATCTCTTGGGAAAACTTTAGCTCGGCTTCGGAGCGCCCTCGTGTGGAATAGGCCACCAGTCCAGGAGATGAAGTGTAAATTAAAACTTGGAATGAAGAAGATTTAAAGGAGAAGTGGAGTGGACCCCAACAAGTGCTGCTGACCACTTTTACTGCAGTCAAGGTAGATGGAGTGAATCCCTGAATACATTAGATACGAGTGAAGAAAGTCGGTCCTGTGGACTGCACAAGTCCTGGGACCAGTGAAACTGCAGATAAGACATGTTTAACTATTTAAAATTATCTTAGTATTTGTGTCAATGCTTGTTTTATGGATACTAAGGTTACCATTTGGGAGTGATATTGCTTTGGGATATGGAATGCAGGAAAACCAACTAACCACTCTTCATTCTACAAAGAAGGGAGAGGTACAGGCAAAAACACAAGTGATAGAAGTCCCCAATACAATTCGAGCTGAGAATGTAATGATTGGACTAGTCAAAGACTTTTCCAGAATGAAAAACATCAGTAAAATAAGTGCCTGTCTGCCAATACCAAAGGCAGCAGGAGACCCAATGAGCTGGGGAATCATAACCTCCAAATTACTGGAAATACCAGACAATAAAACAAGTGCA
>NW_008654371.1:6725-11240 GCF_000695815.1 Acanthisitta chloris | reverse complement strand
GCACCGCGCGCTCCGGCACGGCCGCCCCAACGCAGGATCCCTCTTCACTGCATTTTAACCTTCAAGCTCTTGGTGTTTGGAAAAAGCTTTTTAAAAGCAGCTCTTAAACCTAATTGGCTCCAATTTGAAGCCCTGATCCTATAATGAATGGCTCCAGAAATCAAACAAAGCATTTTCAACACTAACAAAATTGCCTGTTATGAAAGCAGAACGTTTTTAGGGTAATATTAACGCTCTGTCAAGGCACATGGACAGCAGGATGAAAACAGCCGTCCCTCTGCTCAGACAGCCCAAATCTGGCCAAGAGGGGACTGGGAACACTCATCCCAGGCTGTGCTTCACAATCCCAAGAACGGGCTCATTTCATAGCAATTTAAATTTACACACCTTTAAAAAACACTAAAGCCTCGCTTATCAAAGACAGGGATGTGTTTCAGAATTACTCTGCTCTTCTCCGGTTTTAAGCCTTTGAGGTTCTGGAGAGGCAATCTCTGAGCTCTGCAGGCCCAGCCAGATGGGGATTCCCGGTCGAACCTCTTTCATATTTTCTTTATTGCTTCATATTTACCAACAGCCTGGAAGTGAGCAGGGAGAAGATGCCACTTGAGCATGACAGAAGGCATTTCCGAGCGAGGCTCAGACAGGCTGGAAAACCAGCCCAGAGCCCTGAACGAACTGCAAACTGGGCAAATGATCGACGTGACACAGAGCACGTGGGCGGGAAAAAACGCCAAGTAATGGGGATGGGAAGAGCAAGATGCATTATTCATCCAGCCTGTGAGGGCTGGCACTAATGGCATCAGCCAGTAAGGCAGAGCATTGGGGCCAGCACGATGGACACCGAGGACACACCTGCACCTCCGTGAGCTGCACCGGCCACCCCAGCTCCATTCCATGCCCCCCAGGGCTCCAGATCTGCGCGACCGCCCCCATCCCCACCCACAGGACAGAGAGAATCTACAGCTCTGCAAATCTGGGTATCTATATACAGACGGTAACACACACACTCCCTGGAACACTTAACTCTAGAGTTTCCTGGAAAACGACCACTTACAGAGCAGAAGGAAAAGAATTTAATGAATGAAAGTGCCCTTATGTTAGGGAAGGCTAATGAAGTCCCATGTTAATAGGGCATATTTGAGAATCCAGCCTTGCCACTGCTTGGATTATGAACTGCAACTTCTGGGCACATGGGAATTAGCACCTACCTCCTCTGCGAGCAACCTGCTGAGAACAAAGTGCTGGTCACCCAACACCTGTTACTCTGCTTCTATGGGGAAAGCACCAAGGTTTCCCCTTTACTTCCCTTTCCTGAGGTTTTCACTGCTTTACTTGACCATGATTTACCCTGTGACCACCCGACAGCAGCGCCAGCTCGGGGACGCTGCTCTTGGGGCACCATGGGCATCCCCCAGGACAGCCCAGCCACAGCCCCCGGCGCCAGTGCAGAGGCTCCCGGAGGCTCCGGCTGTGCCAAAGACATCAGGCACAGAGGGAAGGCATCCAGGCACCGGCATGCCCCAGGGGAGAGCCCAGCAGCCCAGCCCAGGGATGGGCTTTGTGCCAGCCCAGCTGGGCACAGAGCTCCCCAGGAGTATTTTGGAAGAGGGCAACTCCCAGGCCCTGAGCATCATGCTGCCAAGAGGAGTCTCTGGCACATAGAGACCTTCCTTGTGTGCACTTAAAATACTATTTGATTAAAAACAAAAGAAAATGAAACAGAAAACAAATCATGTTCTGTGGGACTGGGAGCATCAAGAGCAGGAACAGCAGCAGAAATGACACTTGCCCGACCCACACTGCCAAAACGAAAACACTTCAGCTGGGCCTGCACATGTCCTTGTCTTTGGCTGGTGTGGCTGCCGTTTGCTTAGCTCAAATGGGGAGGAAAAATGCCCCTTCCTCAGTGCCCACCCTGGAGCACCACAGAGAGAGGCGAGGAGGAACGGCTGCACTGTTCCAGATACACAAGGAGTACACAGAAGTAGAAAAACGTCATCCTATCACTTAATGTATGCAAATTATGTTAAATATTTCATTCATTAAATGGCTCAGGTTATTACTGAATTGTACCTTAAGCTGTTCAGAAAGTTCATTCTTCTTGCACTTGCTCAGTAATGTGAAATAACTGACTGAAATGAATATTTTACAGTTTGTGCAGACAGAACATTTATTAGCAATTCTCTCTCTCTCTCTCAGAGTCCCTCTCCTAAGCCGGTTTCAGGCACAGTGTGACAGAGGGAATGAATTTTGGTTTATTTTTAAAAGTTAGTTTCACTCCCAGTTTGGAAGAGCCCAACAGCCTGGGAGGACCTGCACACAACCCTGCTGGGAGAGAGAAGCAGTGACAGAGCTCCTGCCTGAAAGCCAAGCAGGAGGGGAAAGGAGCAGCAGAATTTAGGACTTCTGACTCTGAACCCAGACGACTCCACTGCTGGCAGGGAAACAGCTCCCGCAATAGCCCATAACGTGCCACGGATCCTCCGGGACTTAATGCGAGTAATGCGAAGTGACAGGGCTCCGGCGCGTGCCGGCCCTGTCCCCGCCGTCCCCGGCCCTGTCCCCACCATCCTTAGCCCTGTCCCCACCATCCCTGTGCCTGTCCTCGCCCCCGCCGTCCCTGGCCATCCAGGCAAGGGGGAAGTAGCAACTACTGGGTGGCTCCAGCACCTCCCAGCCCCCTAGACCAGTGCACGGACCACCCTCCTGGGGGTGAGGGCAGGACACAACACACCCCAAGGTATGTGCCACGCAGGCAGTGGCCCCAGGAGCGACACAGGTGACCTCCATGGCGTCGCCTCCCACTGCGGCTTCAGGTGACTTTCCTGTTCGCACGCCATGGGCAGTTCCCAGGGAAAACCCACCAGGCTTCAACCTGGCTCTTAACATGGCGTGGCAACCGCGTCTGTATGAACTTCCAGCCTTAGAGACACAGACAGATAAAAATAATTATCACTGGAACAGCAGCTCGGGCATCTAAGCCCCAGACAGTGACCTGGGAACAGCAGCTCCCTCCGGCACGCGCGTGTCCTCGGGACGGAGGCTGACAGCCCCAGCCGAGCAGACACCCTGCATCGTCTCATCCATCTCGGCTGGGAAAAGCCTTTCACTTCCAATGGGAATATGCAAACCGAGTTCCACATTGTAAATCTTCCTTTGCGGCGCTAAGGAGATAAGTAGGACCTATTAACCTCCCATGTTATTTCCAACTTCATTATTGGAGCTGACACGGGGAGAGCGCGCGGTGACGGCTCTTTTTGGCAGAGTGCATGTAAATCGCTTTCTCAAAGGAAATTACTTCTCTGGGCTGAATATTATTAATGTAAATTCTCCTTTAGTCAAATTGTTGCCCACAATAAATATGGAACAGGTTGCTACGCTCATCTCTGAGGGCATCCTAATCCAGCTGCAAGTTTCCCCCTTCATTTGAAGGAGCTCCTGAGGAGCTGCTCTGTGAGAGTAGCCTTCACCCAAGGATGGGGCCATCTGCCCCATACCAGCCTGCACAAGTGCCTTGCAATTTCATCATGAAAATGTATTTTCATGCTGCCAGTGGGGAATGCTCCAGCAAACTTCCCCCCATTCCTGGGACATAAGGCACATCCTTGACCTGCAACATGATGTGGTGGCCTTCCAAGACCAACAGGTCTCACGGCCAGTGCATCATTTATGTCAGCTTCAGTACTGCTAAACCAGCTCAACTTCCAGGAATACACACCTGGCATCTTCCTCATGCAAGTAAAAAACCCCAGAGTTTAACTAAGAGCCCAGCAAAAAACCCATAAAAACCCATAAAAACCAGATAAAAACCCAACCTGAAATTTGCCATAGATGCCACTAGAAACCAGAAATTTCATATCTTGAATTCTTGGAGGTATTACAAGCTAAAGGAAATTTTATTTGTACAGTATTCCTTCCTTTAACTGATAACCAGCTTCTTGCCAGTAAAGATTTTCACAGAAATCCTCTCAGAACACCAGTTTTGTTTCTCTACCCTCCACAAAAAGCCCACGATCCCTTCTGCTTAAAGGCAGGAACCCCCGGCCGAGCGCCAACCCTGGCACACCCCAGGTACAGAGCAGATTCCGAGTGCTGTAAATCCAGCGGCACGGACAGCCCTTCTCCTCATTTGTTAGCAGCCGAGTGTGAAAATGTTAATGAAGGCAGCTGCAATAATCTGCAGGAATTTCCCAATTAAGATTTCGTTCACGTCCTCCCGCGCAGCCCCGCACACAGTGCCAGCTCCAGCCCAGCACCTCGCCCGGCCACCTCGACCAGGAACCACCCTCACTACTACCTCCAACTTCTGTTACCCGTGGAGAGATTTCCAGTGTGCACCCACCCCGACACCAGCACGTCTGACACACGGCACACCGCGTCAGGCCACACCACGGCACCAGCTTTTCCTGGAACAGAAAACCAGCTGAAGACAAAGTTTGGGGGGTGGCTCAGGGCAGCCCTGACCCGTGGGAACTGGTGCCATCCTGGTTCAACAGGACGAGCCCCTAGTGCCCA
>NW_008654371.1:0-6708 GCF_000695815.1 Acanthisitta chloris | reverse complement strand
GCATGATAAAACGAAGGCATCCTTGCAAATAAATTACTTCCCTACCACAGTCGTGTGATTTTTAATTTTCCTCTAATTTCAGGACTGCAGCACTGATATAAAACCCCTCTAAGTGTTTTAGGGAGATGCTAATGGTCCTATACTAAAATAATTCAACCAACACTATAATTTTAGTACCACTATCAAAATGAAATAATGGCTGTTTACTGTGTTACACCTTTCAAATGACCTTCATTTGAATACAAATTGTGGCTCCAAACTCCAAAAGCTGCTCCATTTCAGGAGGCAGCAAATTGAGGATGTTTACCCAGGGTTTACTCTGCCAGCAGATTCCTCGGCGTAACCACAAAGGCCAAATGTTTTTGGGGGCTCTTTTCCTCTGAAGCTGCCAGAGACTTGTCTAAAGGACTCGTGTGGATGTGACCGGACGCCCAAGCCCCAGCCCTTTGCTCCACTCCAAGCACAAGGGGACTTGCTTTTCTGTTTTACCTGGAAACACTGGTGAGGAACTGCTCACTCCCACCTCGCTCCCGTCCGCCCCAGCATGGATGAGGAACAAGGATTCCTCTGCCAATACTCCAGGACCCAACCAAGAGGGGAAGGTAGATGGGTCTCATCTCAGCCTGGGCCTGTGAAAACACCTCATCTGATTTCATTTATTCGAGGTTCGTCACTGTCTGGCCTCCCAGGCTCTCACACCAGTTTGGCTGCTGGCAGTGCCCGGGCCGTGGGCGCCCTTGGCAGGACCCTGAACGGCGTTCCCAGCCCCCGGGGCCAGCGGATCTGCTCAGCCCACGCGGCCACCAGGCTGTGCAGGGGAAATTCACTACAGACGTTTCCTGATACTCACTCCTCCACCTGGGAAACCCAGTCTAGCACCAGCTATTTCTCTCTAATAATGAATTTCTGCCTTTCCATCAACATTCGTCAGAACAAGCTCTGAGAAAATTCCCATTTGGTGCCAGGAATATAACAGAAAACATTGACACGACTGGCGGCAAGCAAAGCCAAGCAGTGTGCCCAGCTGCGAGGCAGCACAAGCTGCCACCACCTGATCCTGAGCCCTTCCAAGACCGCTCCTAAATGGGGAAAAAAAAGTACCATAACAAAAAGAAGTTTCTCCGTAAGGCACCAGAAGTCACGCCGCAAAGTCCCCTGCTGCAGATGCCAACAGGCTGTGATACCACAGGGTGCTCCATCCTCAGGCGCCGTGGGGCACTTGCCTTCCCTCCTCTCCCCCAGTCCCAAACAAACCCACGGCAATCCAGGCATCAGGCCCGGCGGCCACTGCGCCTCTGGTGCTGCTACGACGAGTGCCACACAGGGAAAATCCCACGTGCCGAAAATAGGGAGCGTCTGTAAACACTCCCACTCCAAGACACCTACATGTAATTACTCACGAGTCAGGAGGAGGAAGAAAAGCCCAATTTTTGTTTTCAATTCTGTTCTCTGTGCACAAAGCTACTGTAAGAGAAGCCCCAGCCAGGCAGCATCTCTGCAGGGAAAGGGCAGAGTGTGGCCACAACAGTCGAAGTGAGGGCAAGTCTGGCAGCAGAGCTGTTTGGGGGGAGAAAAAAGGGAAATCCTTTCTGTAAAGGGTGACTGACCTCTGCCTCCCCTCAGAGCTGCCCTTCCTCGGCAGGGGCAGCACCCCCAAGGGCAGAGTCATGCCAGCAATGGGTGCTCCAGCTGGAGATCCCAACCCAACGCCCATCTCCACTGTGGTGACGTGGAGAAACAAAAGGGGTTTAAACAATAGGTGATGTACACAACTCCTGAAAACAAATTAGTCATTAAAAATTAATTTTGGAAAATTACAGTCTTCCTAATAGATGCCATCATGGCTTTGCAGATTCCTTTTCAGGCAGGAGAAGGGGACTTTGCACACCTCTCACTATTGCACCGCGGGGGCAGAGCCCCTTACCTGTGCCCCGGCCAGGGAGGTGCCAAACCACGCGGCAGGGCAGGTGAGCACCCACAGCCACCACCGACCCACCACGCAACGTGCCCACGTTACCGTCACACCCTCGACAGCGGAGACTATGCCAAAATACTCAAGGTCAAGAGACCAGCATGGTTCGAGGCAATCTGCGCCTCTTAAAACAGTGACAAATATGTTATTTAATTTTAATGAGCTTTTTTGCATCTCCAATCTAATTACGGCATTATCAAGCACTGCTCTGAACTGCAGGTGGCTGCTCATTACTTGGGGTAAGGCTGTCACAAGCATTTTTTATGAGTACTAAAAACTGCCTCATTCCAGCACCCGCTCCGAAACGTCCCCGGCTGATCACTCCACTTCTGACTGGGTTTGGTGGGGACTGGCGGAGCTAACGGGATCAGCACCCACCAGCACAGCTCCGCACGCCTGCCTGGCTCCTCCGGCCACAGCCCCGAGGGAAAACACCGCACCCACCAAAACAACGAGGTTCGGAATCCAAGATGCTCCTGCCAGGAGAAGTGTTCCCCAAAAGCAAATATCTCCCTATTCCACACACAACAGTGAGGCACCATGGGACAGGGCACAGAGGAAATCCCCTCCTTTCCAGATCACTGCTAGGTTTACGCCTGCCTGGCTCCTCCGGCCACAGCCCCGAGGGAAAACACCGCACCCACCAAAACAACGAGGTTCGGAATCCAAGATGCTCCTGCCAGGAGAAGTGTTCCCCAAAAGCAAATATCTCCCTATTCCACACACAACAGTGAGGCACCATGGGACAGGGCACAGAGGAAATCCCCTCCTTTCCAGATCACTGCTAGGTTTGCTTTCAATGTGTTTTTAAAACCATTATTATTTCAATGTGAAGTTCCAATGCAAAAGCTGTGTTTTTAAAACCATTATTAAAAGCAAGGAAAGTTCCAATGCAAAAGCATTTTGACAAGATCAAAATTCTTCAGTTTTTCTCTTAAAGCTTTGCAAAAAAACACATTTTTCTACTGCCAGGGGCAGCAGCACCTGGGCCACCACCCACATACCAAGCACAGGTCTACATGCACATGCATATGTGTCTACGTTTGTATGTGTGTATCTACACATATGCATGAGCGCACACGTAACTGTGCACAGGACACAGAGCCCCCAGGGCACTGCAGCTCCGCGTTACACCAGCACCCGAGCAGGCTGAGGAGTCACAGTTTGACAAGGGGCACTCCTGGCACCGCTGCAAACCGCAGCGGCTTCGGGCGCTCCCACCCAGATCCCCGGCGCGGGGGATTCCAGCAGGTAAGCACGTTGACTTTAAACCAAAGTGTGCGCCAACAGCTGCAGCCCCGCGACCGGAGCAGGCAGAGATGTGGCACTGAATGATAATTAAATACATTCTCATCACCTGTCATTTTTTACTGCAGGTGCCGGTACAATAAATCCAAGCTTGACTCTTCTGTCAGCTGGCAGCGAACATGTTTTACCGGCGAATCCCGGGGGATGAATTCTTTTTTGAGGAGCCTCCGCTAACGCGAGGAGCGGGTATCGCATACCTGATCGCTTTCACAATACTTGTCCCGTTTTGGCGATACATGTGTCTGATGCAGCCCTTCAACTTGCTGTCACTGGGACGACAAACAGCCCCACCAACGTCTCCCCCTGCGCCCCCACCCTCGCTGCACGGCCCCTGCCCTGCTCTCCTCGGCCTGCAGCCCCAGCACCGACTGTGACCCACCAGGGGTGTTCAGGATTTTGGTCAAAGAGGAAGCAAAGTCAAAGGAAAGACAAACCAGACAAAATTTACAAATTCATTTCATTACAACAATTTTACAACTCAGAAAATTAAACTCTGAAGTTACTAGGCTGTAAACCCAACTTGTCCCTCTGGTGGACAGGGATAGAGCAGCTCCGACTCCCCAGGGATGGATGCAAACCACTTCTCAGTCATTCTCTGCTGCAGACACTGTCACACATCATTTTCCACGGCACCCACATACCTGTGACACAGCACCAGCCCCTGCTGCGCACTGACACTGCCTGCCGCACACGGCCCAGCTGACACACGGACCAGGCACAAATCCAGGAGCGCAGGACGCTCCTGCCCCTGGGCTGGCTCCTGTCCCACCCAGCCACGGGGACCAGCCCCAGCAAGCCTGGAACGCATGGAGCACGAGGGGAGAAGCCAAAACACGGGTGGGAACTGTGCTGCCGGTGCTGGCTGCCGAGGGCTGGCACCGCACTCGCCAGCTGCACCCGCTATTTATAACGCCAGCACTTACATAATTAGAGCTCGACAACTTACAACACAGGCCTGGAAACCGGAGCACTTTCTGTACCCGGCCAAAGCTCTGTTACTGCAGTTGGCTTTCCAGTGGGAGAAGCAATGTTTACGGAGCGTTCGTGGTGCCTCTCTGCCTCCAGCTGCCCTGAAGGGTGTCTCGCTCCAAGCACCATGGGCTGATGGGAAATGTGCAGGTAAATCCTGCAGCAGCCCTCTCAGTCTTCCAGGACCTGCTACACTTTCAGCCTCAAAAAGTCCCCTTTTTAATCTGGGGCAGAAAATGCATCTGAAGGGGCAAACAGCTGTGTGTCCTGCCCTCACCCCCAAAGCAGGCACAGGTACCTGCACTTGCCCCCAGGTGCCTTCTACCCACATTCGCTGTGTGCTCCGTGCCTCGATCAGTTCTGACTCTGGCCCGTTACTCTGCCAGCCACACGTGTCCTGGAGCCACAGGCGCCTTTAACAACAAACTAAACTAGACCATAAATAAGGTGAGTGGCTATAGATGAGCAGAACCCCCTTCTGTGTGCAGGAACCAAAGCCGGTGCTTCCTGCCTCACGGTTTCCCCGGACGCATCCCGCTCTGCCAGGCCTTCCCCTGCTGGAGCAGCAACAGCCCTGGAACACCATCAGAGCACAGGAACAACTCCTAACTAGAGCCTCTGGGAAAGCTGGCACTGAACTGGGGGGCAGGACTCACTAACACTGGACTTCCAGCACGGTCACCGACCTCACCCCACTCCCCGCAGCTACCGACTGTCCCAGACGGTTCTCACCGCTCGCCTGGCACATCCCCAAACTCGGATCCACCCGACGTGGTCTGTGACTGCCCCTGCCAGCACCGCCGCCCGCAGCATCGCCCGGTGCGAGAACAAAGGCACGTTTTCCTTTCATTAAAAACGTTCCCGTGGATTACAGATTTGGATGCCACAGCAAAGCAAGTCAAACATTTACTTTCTATTAAAACATCTAAATGAGAAGATTAAAACCTGTTTTACATTTAACAGGCAAAGTCAAATCAGCACAGGAGCAGCTTAGTGGGTACTTAGAGCCAAGGCCTTCTGATGTGCAGAGGTAATCAGTTTACAGAGGAAGGAATTTCCTAAAACTACTCAGAGAGGGGTAAAAAACCAGCACGCACACACTGGACAAAATCCTTCCCTTCTCTGTCCCCACAGCTGCCTCCCCGAGCCGCTCTGCCGCAGCTCCAGTCAGCTCGCTGCCGCTGACAGCTCCTGCCCCAGATTTCCCCATAAAATATTTTCACAGCTTATTAGTCTATTTAGCACGCTGCACACTTAAGCTCTTTTGTTTATTTTTCATTTGAGATGGCAGGAGGAGACGATCCAGTAGAATTCAGAAGGGGGTTATCGACTGTGTTTAATGGCAACTGTTCACGGGAGCAGCAGTTAGAGGTCACGGAGGTGACACAGACACAGCTGACTGCTGCAGGAATTTATGCTCTAATTTTCTAACATCCAAACACACTCTGCCTGGTAACAGAAGCCACCAAACTGTGGCTGGTTACTGCCGAGGCAGAACTCCCCCAGGGAGCTGAAAGTCTCCCTCTATGGGGCCAAAATCCGAGTCTATTTGCAATCATCTAACGGCATCGGGACACGAGACTGGCTTGTCCTGCCACGTCGGTGCTGAGGCAAAGCTTTTGGTGATGAGGCAATTTCAGACGAGTGCCAAACCTGCAGAGTAGCACAAAGCACTGTCGCTCACCCCAATCTCCACCCAAGCACAGGATCCAGCCCTGGGCACTGAGCCCCTGCAGCCAGCAGAGCCCTGGAGCCTCACACGGACCCCAGCCCCAAGCTCCAGAGCTGCACTCTGATGTGCTCAGTAGCTGATTTTACACCCCCCACTAGCACAGCTCCATCGGTTGATCTCGCTGCCATTAAAGGAAGGAATCAGAGCTCCCACACTCCGTGGAACAGAATTAGACTGGATCCCCCCACACGTCCTAGAGATTGTCCCAAAGAGAAGTCTCTACTCCGGTTATATAACCCTCGGCTTCAGAAGTTTATTTCACAAGTGAAGGGCAGCAGAAGGAAGTGAGGGGCAGCCCCCAGGGTGAAGGGTTGTTTACTGGGAAATGGTCACACTTAATTTTGGGGTGAGGCAGCACCCAGCTGATGGGAGAATCACGTTGAAGTGCTGTTTTAACTGGCCTTGTCAGAGATGGGTTTTGGCACGGGTATGTCCTATGCAAAAGGAATAATCCTGTTAACTAAAATATTTGAAAGAAAAGTTCCACAGCCAGGAACCAAAGGGATTTCGTTATTTCTCATTCGATCACACTGAATAAAACAGTTCAACCCGCAAAGTATTTTAGGACTGAGCTTAGAGGCTCCCTATGCAGCCAAAGGCACCGTGCCACTCACGCAGACTAATCGTACGGTATACGGATGGGCCGGTTAGCGGGTGGCCCCAAGGCTCAGAGCTGAGACACCAGACAGCCCCTGGCCACGATGCTGCTCCCGGGGAGGAGCAGGAG
>NW_008654370.1:81194-83643 GCF_000695815.1 Acanthisitta chloris | reverse complement strand
ACATATATATATATATATATATATGTTCTCTTAAAGGCAATCTTCATAAACAGGTTGAACAAAACTATGAGGCTGGAGAAACAGATGGGAAAATGGAACAAACAGATGGAAAAACTCTATTTCTGAGAAAAAATATCTATTTGTAAAGCTATAGCTACTTTGAATGAATGTTTCAATGCTAGGGAGCTGAGGCATCAGAAAATTCATAACGAGGCCATAAATCCATGTTTCTGAGATCAATAGGTTGGCAGGTCTTTTAGACAGGTAAATAAAATGCTTCTCCAACAGCCATGTACATTATTTATCCATAGTTAATGCCCTCATCCACATGGATACTTTCCTGCCCTCGAAGGCTGTATCTTATTCACTTTACAGTTAAAAATTATCTTTCAGCTTTTCATTAGTCATCACTGACTACTATATTAAAAGAAAAGAGCAAGTTCACCTTGCTTTCTGTCATCCAATCACAGGAAAGAATTAGGCCCGAGCTCACCAGCACAGTTTGAGAAGTCCTATAGACAAGAAGGTGAGAAGGAATGAGCACTGTGGCTCAGCCCACCAACTTGATGGGGAAGTAAAGGCATCTCCATTAAATGCCTCCTATCCATCCAGCTGTTCTTGGTCAGCTCTCTGAGTAATTACAGTGGGGAAGGTCAAGAGAAAAAGAGGGAGGAAAGGTCTGGTGATACAATGACTTCAGGGGAAAACCAGACTTGTAGTAATCAAGCTGCAAAGCATGAGATGAGCCACAGCCTTGTAGGAAAATGTGGGCCTTGTGTTTTAGTCAAAGAAATAAATCCAGCCCATGCTTCACACAATGTTCCTTGGTGAAAATGGGTGAGATACTGACAGAAAAAAATTCCTATCCATGGACCAGGTGTCCACAAACTCTCCCTGGTGTGAATGAGTTCAGTAACCTCCAAGCAATGACTAGGATAAGCAACAATAAAATGCATTACACGAAAAGCTAAGTTACTCTGAGGACTCAGGAGATAGGTGGGTTGGGCTGGGCAGGCAGTGTTAATAGGGACTGTTTTATGATCTTGGCTTTAATCCCTCTGAATCGCAGCCGCAGGGACAGTAGAAGTGCTGCAGCTCACTGGGGAGATGCAAAGATTGAATTTTAACTAAGTGCATTCATCAGTGTGGAGGTAAAAAGGGATGTTTGCTCTCAGCACGGGGACTGGGATGGGGATATGGCAGTGGGGACCCACCTGCCAACTGTGTTTTGCTCTCTCTCTTATTTCAGGTCATTTCTTTGAAGTCCAGGGCTCTTAAGGACTGTGTCCCATATCTGGGTCTTAGCAGATTTGCCCACATGTTTTCCTGTGTGTGTCCCTGGGACTCATAAAAGCGTCTTTAGCTCTCAAGTAAGTTTCCCTTTGAGGAGGGACTGTCAAAGACAGGCGCTAATGTCATTAGAAGGTTACAAGGGGAAACAAGAGAGAATTTGCTACAGATCCGCATTTCCATAATCTTGCCTCGGCATCCTCGTTTGTCAGTTCTTAACCTCAATTCCTTAACCTCCAAATCTGTGGAGTTGTTGACCTTGGGGATTTGTCTTCAAATTGATTTCAAGTTTTAGGCAATCTAAATTAGGCTCCCCGTGACAGAAGAATAAACTTGGTCTTTGCACCCAAATGTGAAAGACAGGCCCAGAGTGCAAGTGAAATCTTGCAATCGTTTTTTCAAACCATCTGCCCATCTGCAGTCCCAGAACAATATCAGTTCGGTGCTGCCTTTCCTCTCTCTCTCACAGGAATAAAGAAATTACCATAAACAAAGCAGATCAAGGGTCTTTTTAAGCCAAATGCAGCTAAGACACATTGCTTCAGAGGGGAACAGGAGGAAAAGAGAGAGCTGCAGGGGAAGTTTCTTCCTAATTCCCATTAACTCCAGTTTGGCCAGTGATGCTGGACATTACAGTGTAATTTGGAGTGGATGGTGCTGTGTCCCTCTCCATGGGCACTCTGTTTCCAAGGCATTTCTGTGGCAAACAAAAGTGATCACCACAAAAAAATAAAAGGAAAAAAGACTGCAGAACTGCTCCCTAACTGTGTAAAGGAGGTAGAATACAAGAAAACAGGAAAATTAGGCTGGACACAAAGAGCCTTTTGGTCTCTCAGACCATTTCTGCGTTGCACATGGCAGTCAAACCCCTGCCTGAATCATGCTATTTATTTCAGGGAGTAAAGCCATTGTGAAAAGATGCATTTATTTCCAAGAGTGTGAGAGGCTGTGGCAAACTGGCAGGGCAGCTTGGCATGATGATTTTCTGGAGCAGCAGGTAGAGATGAACAACGGGAGCTGGACCAGTGTCTGCATGACAGGGAAGCAGGGGAGGCAGAGAGACTAAATAATTCAGTGTACGGGTTGATGTGATGCATGGAAAAATACTGCCAGAGGTCACGAAGCTAAATGCTTGGGTACCACTTCAATGGATCAGGGA
>NW_008654370.1:72042-81161 GCF_000695815.1 Acanthisitta chloris | reverse complement strand
GGGGAGCAGCTTGTGTAGTGGTGGCTGCAGAGACGCTGCCCCTGAGGTGCCGAGAGGGGGAAGGAGATCTGCGGGAGCCTCAGCCTCATTATTTTTATGTTCAGCTGCCTAATTACTACGTGTCAGCTGTCTGTTGGAAGGAACCATGTACTGCAGCCTCTCGTTTGGGAATTTATAGTGATTAATGGGCCTGGAGGGAATGACTAACGAGGAAATGTTAGAATTAGTAAATATGCATCACCGTGCAATGAGTAAACTGAGGGACATGACAAATGAGCCTGAGTATGTGAAAGATGTAAATGTCACAGAGGGACAGCCTTTGGGAGTCCCTGGGGACCTGAGAAACTGAGAGGAACAGGAGGATGGAGCAACACAGGTGTGATCCCATGGGCTGACAACAAACCAAGTAAGAAGGATCCTCCAAAACCTTTGAAACAGTCCTAGACAGACCTGGAGGAACAAACTCACTCTGGCATGGCAATGCAATAGGACCGAAACCCTGTTTCCCAGTCTGTTGTTTCCTATGGAGCACAGCAAGGAGCACCAGTGTGACAGTCCCGTGTTGGGCAAACACAGCAATAGATGCTACACCAGGAACTGGGTCTTTGAAGATGCTTACATACTGCAAGACCAAAACCACTTGGTTTATACATTTCATGTGCAGAAATTGCATTCAGCCTGTTTCAGAAGAATTTGCCTAGTAAATAATAGCTTTGCTGTATGCCAGGGACCTGTAGCTGGTTCAACACCCAAGCTAAGTAACACCTCCAGGTTCAGTCTTACAGGCAAAAACAACAGAAGACAGCATCACGGAGAGTCCTGGCTTTTGGGACTACTGTCCTTATATTACCATATGAAAGAGATGTATAACCCTCCCATATTACACTTGCAGGTGTTCTTGAATGGCTGTCATTTTATAATTGAAACGCTTGGAAAAATTCTACTAATTTCAGTAAATTTATTAAAACCTGTAAAATCATTCAAATGAACAGAATTAAGGAAGAAAAGCAGCTGTCTTATTTTCTTGGTCTAACATCTCATTGAGATAATCTGGCAATCACTGGTCTGCTACATCTGTCCATTGCCAGCATCTGCTGGTGAAAACACTCCTTGAGCAGTCTACAGCAAACCTTTGTGCCAATGTTGCTGTCTTTATATGAAACTAGAATCCCAGATTCAAATGTTCTTGAGTTTTGGGTCATGGAAAATCTAGAATTATATATATGCTAAAGAATACTGAAATTTGGTCTCATTTGCAGCTCCCAGATCAAACCCCTCACCCCATGTGGCTTTTCCATTTTATTTTCAGCACAGCAACATTATTCAAATTTCACCCAATTGAAAGATGCAGCTGTTTCTATTTTTGGTGCATCCCTGTTAGAGAATAGGAATCAAAAAACAATTCTGCACTGCATTTGGTGATCAGCAATATTCCGTCTGTGAGATAATTTTCACTCATTGGAAACACAAGTCAGGGGAGCAATAGCTTAGGTGCTTCTGCCCTTTAAATACTGCAAAACAGCTGTAATGTTATGTTTTCTCTACAATAGGCATTTCTGAAAGCTGAAGCAATTTTCAGAGGACATAACTAGATCATAGCTAAGACTGTAGTTATGGAATAGATAATTTTCCCTTTCCAGCATGCCTAAATGAAAAAATGAAATTATTTATAGGAAAAAAAACCCACAACAAAAAGAACACCTCCCCTTCCCTGATCAACTAATTTCCTTTTTGAAAATTAAATCATCTAAATAATTCTTGCCTTGGTTAGTGTACAGTGTCTAAATCCCATAAAATGGAGGATGAGAAAGGAGCTTGATAATCTCTGATAATATATTGAAAATCAGTCTGTGTATTAGCACATACTTACATGCACTCTGATCTACCAAAAACCCAAAATGCAGCAAACACAAGAGTCATACAGTCCCAGAAAAGACTTCAGATAGCATGGTTTTAAGAACCATTTGTACATCCAGCCACGTAAACCAGGTCTAATCAGATCCCACAAAAGCCATTATGGAGGGCATGAGCTTCAACCCTCACACCTTGACTGGCTCAGGTTAGAATCATAGAACATCCTGAGTTGGAACGGACCTACAAAGATCATTGCATCCAACTCCTGGCTCTGCACAGGACAGCCCCAAAGTTCACACCATGTGCCTGAGAGTGTTATCCAAGAACTTCTTGAACTCTGGCAGGTTAGCTGCTCACTGCTTGGTCTGTAGGACTGTGAAGCTAGATGAGACTTAAGATAGGTTAAATGAGGTCAGTGCACAAACATGGTATGTGGAGAAGTGACTTGTTCATGGTCATGCAGCAAAATTACCATGGAGCTGGGAGGAAAACACATTGCTTGACTTTCAGGACTGTGCTTTACCCACAGCACTATCACTTAACCTTCAAAATAGCAGTGAAGTTCATGGAGTGACCTGTCTCGGAAAATGCAACTTTGGTGAGAAATGGTTTGAAAACTGTTTACCTTCATTGGATAAATTTAATTCCCAGAACCTATGTCATGTAAACAAACCCCTGAATATAACCTGTTAGTTGTATTTTACCTTCTTAAAAGTTTTTTACAATGTTGCTCAGATGTAGTGTTCACTCCAGTTTTCTGCACTGTCTTCTGGTGTCCTTCTCATCAGTCTGACTAAAGTACAGCCAGAGTTACTTCAGCTTTTCTCCCTCCTGCCCACAGCATTTTGCACTTGGAGCCTTGTGAGCAGGAATCACCTGCTCTTTTGGGCTGCTGAGAAGGAAATTATTGAGAAGTACAACAGCAAGGACAAGCCACTAATCATTTTTAGGGAGATGAGGAGAGAACTGATCAGAGGATGACTGTGAACTCCTACAGAGTAGGATTTCTCTGTGTTTAAAAGTGCTTTAGGTTTCTAAAAGCAAAGCAGAACCACCAGTGCTGTCCACCTTTAGCTGATGACTGGATAGCAATGATTTCTATAATTATATTTTAAAAGAACAAGTACTTGCCTCATTTGTTTATAGAGATAAATACATATTGAGACCAGCCACACGTGGAAGAACTTCATTACAGCTTGACTCCATCCCTTCCATTGACCACACCCCATTGGCACCAAAGTCACTGCAGAGTCCTTTTTTGGCCTCTCCTAAAGAAGAAATGGCAATAGAAAAGACCCTTCAACCAATTCCCTCCATAAAAACACTCAGGGAGTCTAGTTTGACAAACCAAAGGCCTCCTCCAGTGCTCCCACAGGCAATGGCAAGTGTCTCATGGACCCAGATCTTCAGGAGCAGCCCAGCAGTGCCTTGTTCTCTGGCAGCAATGATGTAAAACATCACATCCCAGTCTTGAAATCAGGATTTTTTTGCCTTTTCCATAGGTCTGCGGCTTTGGCCAAACGCCACTTCCCATCACTTGTAATAGTGTGATGGCCACTGCATCCCATGTGAATGGAGAGGTAATCTGCCATGAGAAGATTCAGGACTGAACCAGGGCTCTCACATCCCTTGTTTTCACCACTGGCTAAAGCAGTTCAACATTTGGTTGAAACAATGAAAAAGAAAACATTCACTTGAAACATTATATATACTCTAATTACAATCAATCCATCCCCAAATGAAATATTTAATTTCAATTTCCCCAAGGATGGTTTTATTTGGGGGCTGTATAGACGGGGGAAAGGATTTCTATTTTTCAACATCAAAACATGATGTTTTTGAATGTACTTTATCTGTTGGAAAATGACAGGATGGAAAATCCACAGCTATCTCTACTTATAACACATCATGGTTAGGTGTGTGTGTGTAGCACTTAGCACAGCATAAAACATAACATAGCACATAACACATCCAGGTGGGTGTGCATATGGCATGGGCACAAAAAGTAAGTTTTAGAGACAAAGTTTGAGGACACAGAAAGTATTGGAAAAGGAGGGTTAAATAGCACTCAGATCAGATGGTAGAAAGCAAGCAGTGCTTTCTTGATCTCAAGGAAAGCTAAATAGCAAAGTCAGTTTGCAGGTGACACTGACAACACTTTGGAGGTGCCTTTGTTTGTTGTTGGATGCAGGAAGACCTGGTGAAAGAATAAAGTTAAAATACAAAGCCATTTGTGCTGGGGAAACAATACCCAGCCCTCAGCAGAGATAAAGTCAAACCCCAGCTGATGTCTCTGACTCAGAAGCTAGTGCAACTGGTCAGACTTGCCGCACACTTTCTCCCCCTCCACCTGAAAAGAACACTGCATCCAAATTTTCTGGGAGCATGAAGATTTCAGCAACAACAGCCCCAGCAGTGTTCCCTTGTGATACATTGTTTACTCTTGAGGGAAATTGTTCGTTGCTTTTCATTTTGCCACATGTGAGACAAAATAATCTACTCTCCTTTTATTCAATAAAATTGTTTAATATTCCAAGTTTCTCATGTGATTCAGAAGGGAGCTGTTTCTAAATGCCAACCTTTCCTGCTGCAGGGTGGAAAATGCCTGCTTCTGGCTTGGTTTAACAGCAGGCTGGCAGCAGATTGGCCTTTTCAAAGCAAGATGCCCTGGGCAGCAACAGAAAGAGGTGCCTAACCCTTGGCCAAAATAGACCTAAATATTGCCCAAACCCAAGGGAGGAAAATTTTTTAATAGCTCACCTAAAACCACAAGATTTCTTTGCCAAAGGTTCCAGCAATATCATAGTTAACACAGATATTCCATGGGGAATTGCCTGAATTGCCTTAAATGGGTCAGTTATCACCCTGGGAACTGCTGGCCAAGTGTGACCTCTCCACCTCACACCTGGGTGCAATTTCCAGCAGCCCAACCGCTGTTTGCAGTGAAATCAAAGCCGATGCAGCCGTTGACTCCGCAGATCTCTGATAGGGAGATCTCAGCTGTGGTTACCAGCAAGTGTCTGGCTGTGCAAGTGTCATTTTCCAAAAAACCCATCTGCCACACTGAGGCTCCAGTAGCCAAGAATCTGCTACTTACTACCACAAAACTGCTCCAGATTTTCACAGGGGTAACTACTAGCATTTACATTTTGGGAGGGATAGAGAAGGAGGATTTTAGAAACTGTTACTTGCAGCATTGAAAGGAAATTTTTATCCTCCTGCACTGGTCCAACCCTGCCTTCTTCTCTGCCGCTCTCTTGTTTTTCTACTTCATCTTCAGATAGGTGCCCTTGACTTCTCAGGACCATGGGCCATCTCATGACCTTTATCTTTCTTGACATTTTGCATCTGGTTTATGTCTCTAACTGCTGCCTTTGACTTCAGCCTGGCTTCCCTGTTCTCATATTCAAGCTTAGAGGTAGAGACAACCCAGTGAGATTCGCATCTCCACGGATGTTAGATACCTGTAGGGTTCATGTCTGCATTGGAGCTAATGGTCTAGATTCCCTTTGGCATCAATGGAGTAAAATGAGTGACTAAATAATGATTTATCTGAGCTACCTGAGGCATCTGAACTGAGGTGGTGTGTATGTGTGTATAATTCCTGCATCACAAGCATTTCTTTTGCTCAATTAACAACTGATGGAGAAGTTAATGTCAGGAGGCATGACTCCTATCCTGTACCACCAAAATCAGTTTTAAAAATGCCCTGAATGTGCCTTTCCTTTGGGACAGTCCTGTCTCTTCACAGGTGCCTTTCTACATGCCTTGGCTCAAATTGATTCACAGGCACCTGCCTTCCAAGGTGACACCATCAAGGTTCATGTACCTGGTCATGGATTCCTGCAAGGTCTGGCAAATCTACTCCTGCTTAATGCCAGGGTGTCTGGTGTGAGTTTTCTCCAAGAGGCCACGTGAAACCTGAAATACCATCAATGACCCTATCTGAGGAGTATGGCCATTTACACACAGGGAGCCAGGCTACAGAATGAAGGTTTGTTGGTACAAAAGGGGATTTATCATGATGGATGAAGGGCATTTTTAGCTCAAGAGGCAGCTGGTTTCTCTGCAACCAGATGGTCATAGGGTCCAGTCCAAACTTTGCATCTTGACCGTGCTCCAGTGTGATGATTACGAGTGACTAAACTCAGAGTTTGGCCACTGTGCGAATATTAAACACCCCAGAATGATTTCTAAGGATTATTTGATTAGTGTAGCACCCAGCTCAACATCTTAGCTCTGAGTTTGGGAAATTGAGAAGCAGAAATCAACAACTTTAAAACACAGGTGTCAATAAGAAGTGCTCTCTAAGAACAAGACACTAAACCATTAAACCTGGATCAGGATGGAGATACTGGAGCCCACCACAAGGAAATTGTAAAATGTACCAAATCTGTGCTCAGATCTGTATCCTGGTTTTACAAATGTGCATTTTGTCAATAAAACAATAGGCTACAAACACCTCAACACCTTCTGATTGTCAAAATCTGGCCTGGTTCTGAAATTCTGATGTGTGAGACACCTCAGTTACTTCTTCATAAGAGATAGCATATGATTCTCCAGAATTACATCCCAAACCACAACCATAAAATTCAACTTGAGTTCCCCTAATGCTAAATGACTCCAAAACAGATGTGTGAAAACCTGTTAATGGTAATGCTTAGGTTAGTAAGACAGCTGAGTGTGGTGGCATCTTGGGACCTCGCTGTAAAGTAACCCGTGCTTTGGGGAGTGGCAGGAGAAAGACAGGAAGGGGCAGGATGAAGGTCTGGTACCTATCTGCTGTGGTTGTCTGGTATTCATCTGCAGCCAGGTGTCTGTCAAAGCTCCCAAAATCTTCGGGTATCCTAGAGACAGCTGAGAGAGAACATGCATGCAAAGGAAGTTGATTCTGGAAATCGATCCTGTGCACATGATACACCCTGAGCACCCAGAAAGTGTGTCGACAGAAACCACTCTCTTTCCTGCAGAAAGGCAGACCTTATGCCCATGTATAAAATGTATTTTAAGAGCTAAACACAGGGACCTGATGAAATATTTAGTAAATTAAAAAAGGAGTAAGTAGGAAAGTAAATAAAAATAAAGCTACTCTTCCCGTGATGCCTGCAACTGGCTGCTGGGAATTGCATGACACAGCTCCTCGGTGCATCCTCATCCAGGGTTCATCTGTGGTGGGATGATCTTCCCCAATGCATCTGCACTTCATTAGTAGTTTGTAGACTGCTAAATGAGCAACAGACCCCAGCATGAATGTGCATTGTCTGAGCTGGGCTGATCACACTGTGTGATACAGGGAGTGTTAAAAAAAACTGCTGTTCTTCAGTAAACATTGGAAAAGAAGGCTGAAGATTAATTCAAACAGCTTGGAAAACTGAAACAAGAGAAATGAGCTGAATATTTCCAAATATGGGCTACCTTACTCCAGTATCAAGCCAGTAGAACCTTGGGGCATGTGAGCCAGCTGAGCTGCAACTCCCTGGATAACAAGGCCTTAATTAAAAGCTAAATTGCACATACACAAAAAAACCCACAGGGCTCACTTCAGCCACAGAGGTCATGAAATCACAGGCAATCATATGACAAACATTAATCCAAAAGTCCAGGGAACAACTGCTCTGCACACACTCACTCAACACAAGCCACAAAAGCACTTGGCAAAAATGCCATAACGAGCTTAAGGCTTTTAGTACAAATAAATAAAGCCACAAATAGTAACACCAAAGGAAGAGAGAAAAGGAACCACCAAGGGCTCTGGTATTCTGTAGTGGGGAGTAGTTCAGTTAAAATGCCAAATTAACTCCAAGAAAGAGATTCTATCCAGTGCTCCCCCTGCCCCACCAAGCCTCCCTTCCCTGCTTCACTCCCCCAACAGCTCCTGCTAATCTGATCTGGAGGAAAAATTCTTCTCTGCTCCAAATCTGGCACTCATTTTACCCTCACATACAATCAAAACATGCCAACCAACACTTGAGATGTTTTTCTTTAATACCATTAGGAGCAATAACACACCATGTTCAACATCCCATCTCCAGCTGCTTTGGAGAAAAGCAAAAAACCCCAACTCAGACACCAAAGTATGCACAGGGGGCGCAGGGAGAGGAATAATTAGCTGATTTATGTAATTCCCACATTCAGCTCTGGGTTTTATTCATCACCCTGTGTTGGATGGTCCCGATTCTGACCGCCTCAAGTGGCAGATCTCCCCATACGTGCTGTGGCACCAAGGATGAGCGCAGATGGTCCCACGTTGAGGTTGGATCCAGGAGGTTAGTGCAGGGTGATTTATCTCTCAGAGCACAGCAGACCCTGGGACTCAGCTGTTGTAATTTGGGGGCAACCCAGCTACTGCCATGGACATCTGCTGAGGATCTGCTCCTCTGTTTCTGCACTATTTTTCCTGTTAAAGACCAGCGGCTTGTGAGAAAAGCAGTAAGAAAACCTATAAAAGAGAGGACATTTATATAGGGTGAAGCAGGTGCATTGTCCCATGTTGGCAGTGCTGACTCAACAACAGCACATTATGATGCACAGCCTACCCTCACTGACTCTGTACTGCTGATTTTCATTCAAGATCACCATTTAATGAACTTTCTTTGCCTTTTCATTTCACCTAGAGGCTTGCAAGATCTTTTCTTCTGCAAGAAATTCCACCCCAAATTTCAGTATGGTGCTTGGGGTTGGCGGGGTTGCCCACAGCAGGGCGTTTTTTAGAAGAAGGTTCCCTGTGCCTGCAGATCCTTTGCCCAAGTCAAAAACAGCCTTCTCTGCTGGCTCATTGCATCTCCCAGGTGTGAGCTGGAGTCACAAGCACTTGTACCATGGGACAGGCATACCCGGAGTTTCATGGGAACAAGTGGACCCAAGCGATGTCACGTACAACTTCTTTCTGTAGGAGGGAACATGTCAGGGTTACACACACATGGAAAATAATAATAATAATAATCAGATTTTTCCAAAAATTCCTGAGCTTCACTGGTGGAAGGCCAGAACCTTGCTGAGAGCAGGAAACGATCTTGCGGATGTACTCTTGAAATAAACAATGTCCTCCCAAATAGGCCATGAAACAATACAATTAAACACAGTCTGCCAGCAGAAATACACTGGGGACAATGCTTCCCAAGCCTCCCCTCTGCACCCACCACCATGTGCATGTTGTGGATATGGAGTTTTTTGTTCTGCTTACTTAGATTGGAAGAAAGCAGCCCCAGCAGCATCACTGTTAGGGCTGGATCCGGAGGCAGCACTGAGCAATACAGCTGAGGGTC
>NW_008654370.1:54451-72007 GCF_000695815.1 Acanthisitta chloris | reverse complement strand
GAAAGAAGCTGTAGCTATAAATGAGTGTTGTTCTCCATCTCCTGACGTCAAGGGAAGCTTTTCTGGCGAGCCCTGCCAAGCACCAAGCTCTGAAGAAGCTCTCCCACCCCACACAGCCCCCGTGTGAGATCTCAGCCGTCTCCCTCCCAGTCGGGTGCTGGCACACCTCCGCCCCCCAGCCCTGAGCTGCTGTGATGGTGAGGAGATGCTTCCAGAAGCTGCTTGCCCAAAAACTCACTTCCCAGCAGCAGCACTTTGTGCTGGACTCCAAACTGATGGAGGAGGTGGTGGTGTGTGTTCAGGGGACCCCAGGACAGGAGTGGTGTGAGTCGCTCTGATTCGTGGCAGCGTGATGGAGAGAAACTATCTCAGCAGCGGCTTTACCCTCTGATGCTTTTCAATCAACACCTGGCTTTGAGCTGCTGTTCTTTATTTTCATTACTGACAGGGGATATATCACTCCATCACTCCCTTTCAGAGAGGGAGAAAAGGTCTTTGTGCCTCTTCTAGAAAACAAAACTAAATAATATGGTACAGCTGTTTCCTTCTGCAAATAGTCAGGGCTGAGCTGAAGAAAAGGTGAGGCCAGGAGAAGCAGGTAACCCTTTAGAGCTGAGGCACAGGATGAAAAAAAAGCCTTTCCCAGCATATCCTTAAACAAACCCGTAAGTGAAGCCAAAGCTACCCCAAACTTTCCCCTTCAGCCTGTAATTTTCAGACAACAAACCAATCCTTTCACTTTTCTAAAGGAGTGAAGAGAAAGGCAGAGAACTGGAAAAACCCTTTATAGAAATATCAGCTGTTCCTCCTCATTCCCACCCCCAGTTCTGTTTTTTGACAAGTTAAAGTGAGGCCATAACTTATTCTGCTTTGTTCGACAGGGCTAATCACACGTGACTCTAATCACTCATGATGTTTTATTGATTTTAAGCACATTTAATCAGAAATTGGCTCTGAGTTAGATTCCTGCTAATTACTGAGAAGCAGCATTTTGAATGCCTTCACAATTGGACTGCAGATTAGAATGGACAATATGTACTAAAATAATGATTCATGCATTCAGCTCCCTGGATTTATTTTGTTTATATTGGATTTTTTAATCTTTAAAGACATAATTCTGCATATGGGCAAGCAGCATTTAAAACCCTTAACAAAATGGGTTTAATTTAACGGGCTAGGCTTTCACCAGAGATGGGGTATGTGGGGAGCAGTTTATCCCCTGCAAATGCAATTCTTTCTCTGAATGTCACTGGAAGTGCCTTGCCCATGGTGACACCATGAATGGGTGGTCATGGCACTGCTGGGAAGTTGGAGGCCACTGTATGGGGCCCCTTTAGCATCCCCACTTTGCACATAGGTCATGTTCCTGGGGGAGAGAGCAGATGGGCAGATCAGGCCCTGATACCAAATCCATCAGTTCTGCTCTGAAGTCAGGATGAGCTTTTCTGATGCAGTGTCTGCACTGTCCCTATTTCCAACTCCAAACTCAAAATGCAAATAGCTCATTCAGGCAAGGGGACTCAGTTCTGAGAGGTGCCTGTAGTGAGCAAAGCCACCCCAGCAGAGTCCAGCCATCTCACCCATCCTGCTGCTCTAATCTTTCACCAACAGAGGGTTAAACAGTTTATATTTCCATATTTCTTGACCTAAAACCACCTTCTCATTGAAAATCAGATTATTGCTGATCACAGCCTGGTAACAGGTTCTTTTTACCATGGCCACAGGTGTCTCATCTCCATCAGTGTCTAGGAGATCCATGGCAGAATGACTGCAAATACTCCAATAACACTGTCCATGCTCAGTAAGAGCTGTGGCCAAGCACAGAGCTCTCTCAGCTCTGCAAAACTTCCTCTGCCTCCTGGAAAACACTGATCCATGAGCAACAGGCAAGCTTGAGGCTGGCAAAGAGGTCAGGATAGAGTCTAGCAGCTATTTGAACTGGTAGGAAAGGAAAATTTCCTTCTGATTGAAACCAGAAACTTTCCACTTCCATTGATGCTCTTCTATTTTTGTTGGAAAACAAGAAGTCACACTGGGAAAGGCTCAACGGTCTTCAGCTAAAATTTTAAACTTCTGAGTTATGAAGTAAAAATTTTCCATGAAAAAAAGGAGCAGTTTGTTAGTTTTTTTTCCCCTACCACAGCTCTACTAGGTATACTTACAGCAGTCCTGCCAGCCAATTTCTTTCATACAAAAACAAGCCTAAATTCAGTGATGCACAGAATACTCTGCAATAACCAGTGTCTGAAAAGCAACAGATCCAAAGTCTCCTGTTCTGTTCCCACTCCTTTCCACGGGTCCATGACACCATGATTCAGTGGGTGGAACTCACTCACGAATGATATGAAACCTCAGTTTCACAGAAAGTTGGGAAATCTACCCTAGAATCACCACTGGCCTCACAAAGAACCAGCCTGCAAATCTGTTCTAATTAATCTGTCGTTGAGGACTGATGGAGGTTTTCAGTCTTTCAGCACTGTTATACTCCTTGGATGTGATATGCCAAGAATCTGCTCTTAGTGTAGTGCTCAAATAGGAGCAAGTCCAGTGTGTAATTCTGACTTCTTTGTGTTTGCCACATCCCTACAACCTTCCCCAATCCCCACTGGGCCATTTTATTATCACTGCAGAACAGGATTTGGAGGCAAAGAGAACTCTCACCTTGGTGTAACTTCACGGGTTATGAAAAGAAACCACCTCACTGAGTTGGATCCCTTTAATCTTTTTCTTCTTTTTATTTTAATTTGTTCATTCATTTTCTCATTACTTCTTTTGTTCTTTCAGTTGTCCTTCATTCTTTCTTTCCTTTTTCTTTCCCAGGAGTTGGACTCGATGGTCCTATGGGTCCCTTCCAACTCAGGATATTCTATGATTCTATGATTCCTTTGCATAAAAATACAGATTTCAAATATTTTCTGCAAAGACAAGTGTGACTGCCTCATCCACATCACTTGGCATGTCATTGTCTGCAACAACACCAAGGGTTGCAAAGGCAGTATGGTTGTCAGACTGCGCCCTGACTAAGTGACTTCATACCCCTCAAAATTTAATGAAGTGCTGAGGAGTACTTGAATTATTTCTGAGAAGTCAAGGTCAGCTTTACTATTTTTAGATCCTCTCTCTATCCCTTCAAAATGGTCTTCAAGGTCTTTACCAGTTCTTCAGAAGATAAAGGTCTAGAACGGTGCAGTGTAGGTGATACCACTTCACACTGAGAAGATCTCACTGGGTCCCAGGGTGCAGAATCAAAATGTACCAGTTTCAGAGGCCCCGTGAGGGTTCCTGGCCTGGCCCCTGGAAAAAAAAGAGGAATAAAGGTTTGAACATCTGAAACACTTTTTTCTTATGAAAACTTTGCAAAGGAGATTGTGGATCAACTACAAACCTCACCACATGCAGAACTACCGGGAGTAGGTGTTCACAGCCCTGAGGCGTGTTGCTTTAGTAGTTTTCTGAATGGACATGAGTGACACAACAGCGAATCTGTGTTCTTTCACTCACTGGTTGACTCCAACTTGAGAGTCTTCAGTGAGAAATATAGGCTTGAAATTATTCTGAAGTTGCAGCACCTACAAGAATCTTACCAGATGGAAACCTGAAAAAAGATTACTGATTACTTCTCAGATGCATTGCTCATTTGTTCAGAGTAATTAGTAGATGTAAACCTCCAAATAGACCCTTTTCCTTTGATCCTCTCCAACTGGAATCTGTGCATGATGGCCCAGAGCACATTTCTTGATATTCTGCATTGAAACTGCTGCAGTTTTTGTTCAAAACCCAGCCAGCGTTTCACATCTCGCCTATGAAAATGCAAATGAAGATATGCCCTGTCAAAGGATACTGGTGAGCATCAACCTGTCCCAACCCCTCACATTTTGCATCCTCGTAGGGGAAAGAAATCACAGGCAGACTCACTTTCAGAATTTGAAGCAACCCAGTGCTGAGCCTTTGCTGTCCTTCTCTGGTTATTTAATCATCTATTAAAAATCCACCCTGAAGCGAGCAGCTAAGGGCTTTGCAGTGTCCTGAAGTCAATGGCAGCCCTTTCTTTGACACCACTTGGCTTTGGGATTAGCCCTTTATATATAACCTAGGGCAAAGGTTGAGGAAGAAGAGTGGTTTCCAGGAGGTGTGGATGAAGAGTGGGGCAGATGAGGCCAGGGCAGAGCTTGACAGCAGACACGTGTGTGTGTGAGGGAGTCAAGGGAGAGCTGGAGGAAGGAACTTTGGGGTGCTGGGGATGGGCTATGTCAGGAATACTCAATGCTACCAAACCAACCCAAGACACACGGGCTCCTGTGTCCCTGATGATTGCTCTAAAAAAAGAGGAGATCCTCTTACAGAGGAAAGCTGGCTGAGCACACACATGCTGACCATTCTGCTCAGACACTCCCGAGTGAGAGCTGCCTCATTCCCCTCCAAGCACCTCCAGCACCATGACATGGGCACCTGCCTCCCAGGGAGGTGCTGAGAGGTGGAAGACAGCACCTGAAGTTTTCTCTGCAGGTTTTCTGGCAAGGCTAAATTAAAGGAAGATCATATGGATCCATTGCCCATCAATGCCTGGAAAGACTTGTCCTCCTTGGATGGCTTTGGTAACATGGCACCAAGAGCTGGACTGGATACATGGCCAGGAGTGAAATAGAGGATGGAGAAATGCATGATGGAGAAGCTGGGACTCACACTACTATACCACTCTTCTGGCTTGTAGCAAAGTTTCAGCACAATAAAACAGTCCCAAATACAACCATCAGCAAGTGTTTTATCTACCCCAGCAGCAGTGCTGAGGCCAATCAGCAGATGGCAGAGCTGCTTGCACTGGACCAGTGAGGTCATGGTCATGTTTCCAGCTGTACATTTTACAAACCTTGTTCTTTATGCTGAGCATTAGCATTGATATCCTGCTTTAGAGATTAGGGTAACACTGTACATTATTTTCAGCAAGGGATTAATTAAATCTCAACATTTCTGAAAGGCAACTGTTATAAAGGAAGCCATTCATTTCAGTGAGATCCAAATGAACAAGTTCCTCATTTGTTTCTAAGTTTGCACCATGGTGGAGTGAAATGTAAGCTGGGAACTACCTCTTGCAAGTACTTTTAAGTGCCTAATAGTAATATTAATTAGCTAACTCTTAAAGTTCTACATGCAACCACCGTTCCTTCCTCTTCAGGTCTCAAAACAGCCTTTGCTCTGCCCTAGAGTAGGTCCCAAATGTGACACCAATGTCCCACTCTGCAGCCTGCCCAAATTACCTCTGCAGTCCTTTGTTCCTGATGGCCCTTGGGCTGGAGGGAAGCAGCACAGAGCCCATGGCACCTTGCTGGGAGAGAAAGAAAGCCCTGCTTGACTTTTAACAGGGTGAGGGGAGACAAGGGGCAACAGGGCCATGTGTTTTGTTCCAACTGGTGGCAAACAGGGGGTGTTGGGGATCCATCAGGGATGGGGATGGGGCAGCAGAGTCCATGTACCCTGCAGATATGAAGTGGAAGGTCACCAGCCAATGGCTTCAGGGGGATTTTTTCCAGGAAAATGGGATATCTGCCATCAGAAAGACCCAAAGCCGAGCAAAATACCAGCTTCACTAGTACTCTTCACTGGCAAAACTGCTCACAGATTAACTAATTGTCCTTCTTTGCCCATAATGCTGATGTCTGTATGCACATGGCTAAGGAGAAACCCGGGGATCTCCGTGCCATTCACCACAATGTGGCATTTTTCATGATTTCCTGGCTTTTTCTGGGGCAATGAAACAGACGGGGCTGCCTGCAGCTGCTCACTTTGCTTTCTTAAAATCTGCTGTTACTTGTTTGGGCTTATTTAAACTCACTTTCATTCTGTTCATTTTTATTCTGCTTTTTGTCATCAAAGTCCTGCTTGGGCTGATGAGGGATTTTGAGACCTGGAGGGTTTCCATGGGTCTGGCTTGTATTAGAGGGGGGCAATTTCCCAACCACCGGCTGAGTTTCAACATTCCCCCTCTCCTTGCCTTGCTGAAGAAAACCAGGGGCACACAGGCTGTCTTCTGCAAAGACTTACTCCATTTAAGGCAGGATGAAAAGAAGGTGGAGGAATTTTGACCACAGCAACAGAGCAGGCTGGACTGGATAGCTGCTGCTGGTGTGCTTGGAGTTCAGATTTTGCAGCCTGATGATAACTTCTGCAGCTCATCCTCCATCCTTCTCCCTCCTTGCAGTCACAATCCCATGCTCACAATGATCTCGCCTTGCAACTGCAGCTTCTGCTCCCCTCCTTGCACAGGGGGGCTCTTGCACAGCCCTGGCTCACTGAGCTGATTTAGGGCCTGGAGGTTTTTTAACCTGGGGATGAAAACTTCTGGGACATGTTTATATGAATTGAAGAACACAGGGTTTTTTTGCTGGAATTTTATAAACTGTAGGTGCAAGGCATGTCCAGAGGGCTGAACATCATTGTAGTATTTACAAAACCTACACCTTTGATAAAGAGAAATCGAAGGGTAGGTTGAAGTAAATGATATTTCCAAACCAGTACCAGTGCCACAATAGCAATCTAATAAACATCTTTAACCTGGGGTTTGCCCTTCATTGTTTCAGTGCGGTTCAGACTAATCAAAGAAGTAAGATATTATGAAAACTAATGAAATTTACAAAACAAAGAATTGTGTAGACGTAAGACACCTCATCACAGGAAACATTCAAGGTGAGGTTGGATGAGGCTCTGAGCAACCTAATTTAGTTGAAGATGTCCCTGCTCATTGCAGGGGGATTGGACTAGATGGCCTTTAAAGGTCCCTTCCAACCCAAGTTTTCTTTGATTCTATAAGCATGCCATATATTCTACTCTATATAACAGCCTTGGTATCTTTCATCATTTGGAGGAGAGTTTCCTCCTGCTCCTTCTAATGGATTTGGATCCATCCCATAGCCATCTTTGCATTTGCAAAACCAAAATCCATGGGGCAATGATTTCCGTATAAGCAGTGTGGCCATGGACAGGAGCCCCAGCCATGCAAAAAGCAGAGCTGAGCCCCTGGAGTGCACACGTTGGAATTGAACTCCAGTAACTTCTGCCCCTCCCAGCTTCACTGCTCCAGGCCCGGCTACACATTACTAATTGCAATTACCCATGTATCTCATGTCCAGTGGATATTGCCTTAGTAAGTGCCGTGGTGCAATTAAGCACCAGCAGCGCGAGGCAGGCGTCCTGCAGCTCCAGCAATTTTTGCAGGAAACCACGAGATGGCGATGGAATAGAAATTTCCATCGAGAGAAAGCTGTTTTGGGTTACAGAGAGAGGACCGAACCTCCTGGATGCTGAGACCTCTGCCAGAAAGCACAGAGCACAGAGATGTGGAAGTTTTACATAATTTTCCATCATTTTTTTTGTCATGCATATACTGGTTCCGTATTTATGTTTTAGCAAATATCTGAAGCATAGCACAGTTTTTCTTCTTTTTATTTTTAAATCTCCTCTTAGAACAGCAGCTTGAGCCTGCCATGACCAAGCAAGTCTGCATGAAGAGGCAGCAAACTGTTGCCCTTTAGAGTTTGCTGCATAAGAGTCATTAAAAAAAGGAAATCTTTCCTCTCTCTAGCATAATGTTCCATTTCCCAAGAGATATGTCCATCACTGATCACCACAGTGAAGGAAATTTTGACACAAAGTGAAAAATTAATTAAGATTTTTAATTAAAACACAGAGAGGCATGGAAAATTGGGAGCTGGCTGATGCAGTGCATGGAGTTGCCATCCCTTTACTCTCTGAGATCACCCTTTCCCCCAGGATGGTGTGACTGGGATGTGTAAGTTGTGATGAATTAGTGTGACTTCAATGTACAAGGTGGATGTCTAGATCTGAATTTTGCTACTTAAAACCCCTCTACTTTATCACCTTATTTTTGCTTTTAATCTTTCCTCCTTACCGCAAATGTATCCATAGGTAAGGATGCAATCCTCTTTTGTTTAATAAATGTTCATAGAATCATAAAACGGTTTGGGATGGAAGACACTTTAAAGATTATCTAGTTCCAAACCCCTGCCATGGGCAGGGACACCTTCCACTAGCCCAGGTTGCTCCAACCCCCATCCAGCCTGGCCTTGAACACTTCTAATGACAGGGCATCGACAGCTACCCTGGGCAACCTGTGCCAGTCTATGACCGTCCTCAAAAGGCCCCATGGTTGCTCCTGTGATTATTCTCAGCACCAAGGAATAATGTTGGCAGCTTTATACACAGGGAACCAGATCAGCAAATATTGAACTGCTTTCAAATGCTTGTGAGGCAGAAAACAAGATGTATGTCCAACGTCTCCATCCTCCCTTTAAAAACCCTCAGTGAATGAGTACTCAAATCCTAAACCCATCAAATAATGATGTGGGGTTTTTTAAAATGTGACTTTTTAGCAAAATCCCATTAAAAATTGTCTGCCTCTTCTCTGGGTCTCTGTACCACCAACTCCCACATCATAGGGCATGGAAGCAGCTCCCACTTCCCACCAAGCCCTTCAGCACTACACAGGGAGAGGGTGGCAGTTTTCACCTGCTTTCTCCAGAGTAGCAGCATTTCCACTGCTAAACCCAAATCTGGAGACCCATTGAGCTGAATGAGGATAAAGCTCCAAATTTTGAGCCCATAATTCAATTAGGATTTGCACAAATGCAGCTTCAAAGTACCCTCATGAAACTTTGCCCTGCAAATTAAAACTTCCCTTTGCAAATCTGCCCTTTAGGTTCCTGCTTGAGAAGGAGATGGGAGACAGCTTGAAGAGATTCATTTTTCCTCTCGTTTATATATAACTTGCTAAGCTTTTTATTTTTTTAAATGAGCTTACTATGTCCAATTTAAGTCAAAATTTAATGATCCCTGCAGTAATTCATTTAAGGATACAGCTCCAATAAATGGCATAGCATAAGTCAGGGAATAACTGTCCTTGTCCACAGCACAATGATTAATCAACTTTATTAAAATTAGGATTGGCTGAGGAGATTTGCATAATGTAAGAGGACTCAGAGCCTTCTCCAGGACTAAAAGGGACCTGAGACCAAACTTTAGGTGTTTTCTCCCCACTTTCCCAGGACTCTGCTCCATGTATCTTGGGAGCATCCAAATCTAGAGTACAGGGTTAGGCTCATGCATGGAGGTGGATGGTATGACAGTAATCCTAAAAAGGGTTAAGAAAGACCAATATTCCTTAACACAGACAGGCAGGCTGCACTGTACTTGGGGCAGGAAGGGGATGCTGGAAACATTTAAGCAGTGTTTCTCAATGCTTTGGTGTAGGGATGACTTCTGAGTGAGGCATTAGCCTCAGAGCAAGCACCTGGAGTTATCTGATATTATTCTGTGTTATTATATGCTATTTTATATCTTCATTTTCCTCTTGAGTTGTACAAGGCCCTGAATGCCTATGCTGCTTAGTGAGTGACCTGTGCTGATTCTTCAAGCAGCTCAGTGCCTTGGCAAGCCAGAAGAAACAAAAGCAGCTCAGGATGCTCAGGGCAGCTCTGCACCCCCAGCTCCAGAGAGCAGCACCCAGCCACAGCCCAGGCCACAGTGCCAGCACAGGCCCTGCCACCAGGCTGCCAGGTTGAGTGAGCCAAGCCCCAACAGACCCCACGTTACTGCTGTGATGACCCTATATGTAACACCATCCAACCACGAGGGACCAATTAGATTTCTGGATCCAATTAGCGCAGCTGTGATTTGTGTGTGTCCCTCCTTACATATGGCTTCACTGAACTTTCCCTCCATTTCAAATGTCCCTGTATAGCACAGGTGGAACAAGAGGAAGGACCATTTGTCTCAGGGTTTTTGAAAGCCTTTATGATGATGGATGAGGAACCTTTTACATCATTCACCAACTTGCAAACAAATTATCTACCTTCATCACCTTCCCCTGATGGCAGAGCTGGCAGGCGATGGCCTGATGAGCTGTCAGGGAGCAGGTAACGGGTGTGGGGGTTGTACAAGTGTTTCATTGGACACCATCAACTAAGTTTGCTGGAAATAAGATCTAAGTGAAGTCAGATGCTGAGGGCTTAAGTGACCATGCATTAACCAAGATGGTTTCCATCTTGTGGAGCAATTTGGGCTCTGGCCATTTAGGATGGGACAGGAATTGTAATTCATTTTAATGGATGTTGGGCATCCAAATCCCTTCGGTGGGATTGAAACATCTCATCTAATTTCTATGTGTTTCAGCCCCTCACATGCAGCCAACTCCTGCAGGGCACTCCAGGAAGCCTGATAAAAAGTGTTACTGGTATTATCCATAATGATCTTCAGTTTTATTGAAGAGATCAGGGTAGGAAGACGAGAAGGAAAGGTCCAGGTCTGTTGACAAAATGACAGGGAGATGAAGGAAGCTGGCTCCTTCTTCCTCATCAGTGGTTTCAGCCCAGAAATAGAAGATCCCATCACCTGCAGCCCACCAGAAGCCCCTTGCCCAGGACCATGCAGGTAGAGAGAGTAGCACTTATGGCAGCAGAACGGGGTGGTGCAGATTAGGGTAGGTCCTGCTGCTAATGATCCTGGTAAAGGCAGTGATGGAGCCAGCACTGGGTAGCAAGGCTGAGATAAATGACTGGGAGTTCTGCTGCGTTGCCCAAGGGGTCAGCCCCTCGCTCCTCTATCCACAGGGCTTTTAAGATCAGGCTGCTGTTCTTGGCAGGAGGTGTTGATAATGGAGTGGATCACCAGCTGCAGCATGAAGGGAGAGCATAAAAGCACTTTACAGGGTGTTTTATAAAAATAGTCATCTAGCTGGAAAGTATCTGTTAAAAAAAAGGCACAGTTGGAGAAGAGATTCCTGCAGACATTCATAGCCTTAAAAATGGTTAGGGTAGAGGCAGTAGAAACAAGGCCCCAGATCGTTTTATTGCCTGGTAAACAACTCAGTGTCTCTTCTGCCTGACAGTCCTTGGAAATCACAGAACCATTTAGGCTGGAAAAAACCTCTAAGATCATCAAGACCAACTTTTATCCCAGCACCACCGTGTTTATCACTAAACCATTTTCCCTAAGTGCCACATCCACACACTTTTTGAACACTTCCAGGGATGGTGATTCCACCACTTCCCTGGGCAGCCTGTTCCAATGCCTGATCACCCTTTCAGAGGAGAATTTTTTCCTAAATGAGCTCTTTTACACAGCAGCCAGCCAGCAGTCAGCTCATGGGGAGGGGTCGCAAGTAATTAGGAGAGTAGGAAAGGGGCTGAAGGTTGCATGACATCACTTCAGATCAGTGTCTGAAAAAACCAAAACAGTTTCTCCCTATTTGGCTAAGAAGTGAAGGGGACAGACCTGGTGGTGGCCGTTCCCCATCCCTCCTCTTACAGGTGGTTCAACCTGTGTCATTGGTGGGGAGCAGGCAAAGTTGGGCAGTGTTATCTGTAGAGTGGAAGGATAAAGTGGGTGATGTTTTATATGGAAGTGGAAAATTCAGTGGAACTAAGGAAGAAGATAAACATGTTTGAAAACCCAGTCCAAATGCTTGAAGTCACAGTAGCTGACCCACAGAGAGGAAGAATGGTTTTGTGGTTAAAGCACTTCACTGTGATCTGAAAAATCTGGGTTTAATTCCATTAGCCACAACTTCCCTGCGTGCTCACAGACAAATCATTTCCTGTCTTTTTGCCCAGCTCACTATATAAAATGATGGTGATAACTCTTGTTTTTCAAATAGATAGTCCTTACCACAAAGAGTTTGCAGTTGTGGTGAAGTCTACACACTGTGGATTGAAGCAACAAGCTTCAGAAATACATCGCCTTGATAATGATGGTAATGTTTTATTCTCCTTCATGGAAGGAGCTGAATTCCCTGCATGAAAGCAGAATATTATATCCAAAATCCATTCCACTTCATGGGCCAGGATTTGAAACCAATTCTTGTATTAAAAAAGATGAATCACAGCACAAAAATGACTTAATTAGCTTTGTAGGCAGTCAGTGTGAGCACAGAATACCCCGAGCGAGGGTCCTCTCCAGCCAAACACCGTCCTTTAGGGAACTTGGCATTCCTTCCAGGCTGTGTGTCAAGGAGACTGAGCAACTTTACATCAACACAACATGGATTTTCCTTCTACCAAACTACTCTGCAATCTGTAATTTTTAACCTCACAAGTTTGAGATTGTACCTTAACATTTGCAGGAAGCAGATGGCTTCTGCATACTGCCAACCTGTTGTTACAAAAGCATCTTCCAAGAATTGTTTTCTACCCACAGTCGCTAACCATAATTAACCTTTCATATGATTTAATAAACAGCAAAAAATATTTGCCATCTCATATTAATAAAGAGAGCTCTTCAGGACATTTCCCCCCCCCTCTTCTAGAATGTAGAAGCTGTGGTAATTTTTGTGTGCTCTCATTTTATTGCCTTTCAGACTATTTAGGGATGCAGCTTACCTATGCAGATTAAAGCTGCGAAGGACAGCAGAACAGTGGATGAGCAGAGCACCTTCTGGCACGGCACAAAGTGACCTCTTATGTGAGGAAAATAAGCAAGTCTGAGTGAGGTGTGACTGCTGAGTGTGGGGCAGAGATGGAGAGCAGAGCCCACCGACAGCCACAGCAATCTCCAGGCAGCCAGCTGTGATTTACACCTTTCCCACACTCATAATTTTAATGTCTCATGGAGTTCTAAGTGATAATAATAGAGTCCTGTAGTCCTCCGACCTTTTTTATATAGGGAAACTTCACTGACTGGTCACTTTTGGACATATATTTATATACACATACCACGGTGACAGACACCTCCAAAGGTGCCTAGGTTTCTAAGTGCATCTAAGTGCAAAGTGGGATATTACCATGATTTCATTAATGAATGAAAATGAAGATGTTGGCTAAGACTTTACCCTATATTACAGGGGAAATTAAATGACAGACGTAAGTAAAACGCTGGCAGAGGGGACCAAAGTATGTCTCTCTGTTCCTGATGGGGAGTTGCTTTGGCTTAGGACATCAAAGGCTTTCTGAAGAGCTGAAACTATAAAGGAAATATTCTCTTGGTTTAACCAATTTCCATAATGGGGATTAGGGAACACTCTCCCCGCTAGGACAGGAGGACTTCTTCTTTAATTAATATTTCTTGTGACTGTTGAGGGCTCATCATCCATTTGTATGATAATGCACCTTTGAAATTACAAATACAATTATGATGATAACTGCTTGGCTACAAAACCTAAACTAAAATCATATACATACAAAGACTGAGCTACAGCGCAGGACCTGATTCCAGGAGATGGTCCCGGGTTTTCTGCTTTCTCCCTGGTTTTGCTGGGGTTTACCAAATGGTGTTTCATTCCTATTTATTATCAATATGCTGCCAAGACTGAAATGGATCACCTTCAATTAAGATGGATGCACATCAAATTCATGCAAGCCTAATGAGACTTCATAGCTGAAAATATAAAATGGTAAAATAATTTAAAAAAAATAATTTTGCTTTCTGAAGCTAGGAATTAAACAAGCAAAACCAAAGATCTCAGAGACAAGTATTTTTTTTTAAACTAAGTTTAAAAGCTCATACTTCACATATATATAAAAATGTAATATGCACCTGGAAACCACCAAGCAGTTGCAGTGCTTTCTCTGCATCCCATTACCATCTCAGATGTTGACTGATATATTTGCTTGCCTGGACTGCAGCACAAAACCACCATTCTGTTACAGATATAATTTCTTTGACTATTTTCAGTAGCCATTTCATTAACTATTTTCAGTAATTAATGCTTCGGTTATATCAGACTGTCAGTACACTCCTTACTCTGCTTCCCTTTGTGATAATTCTGTCTTAATCTTGGTTTAGAGAAATTTTAAAATTTTCTTAGATGTCTCTAGCTTAGAACAGCTTCTAAAAAAAATTATTCCTATTAAATAAATAGCTGTTTTCCTCCAGATCTTATGAACACAAAATGTACTTTGTGATATTTACGCAAGTTTGAAAAATGCAAATATTTTTTACTTCTGAGTTTTAGTTTTGTAATGCTCAGTGAGGTACAAGAGAGAAGAAATACAGGATCAGTAATCTTTATTACATAATCTTTAATACATACCATACCTCTTCCCATGGTACCTTAAGGTGCCCTCTCTGACTGTGAAAATTCAGGTTTGGTGCTGCTGGTGTCCGTGGAGACTTTCTTTTTAAACTCCAAGTCCAGTTCTTTCCTTGCCAATTCAGGTGGAGGTTTAGCCTTTGACCTTCTGAATTTTCTTTTTGCCTATCCAAAGTCTCAATATTATTATTAGTATTTTAATACAAAGGGGTTTTCTTGTTTTGCCTTTTAGCTTATTTAGCTTTTTTTTTTCCTACAGGATGGGTTAAACAGTCGCTCCGAGCACTTTTTGGATTCATTGGATCCAGCTCAAATCCACAGGACAAATGTTTCGCTGCCACAAGAGCCCCGAGGATCTATAATCTGTGGTTCCTTTCACTGCCCTGGCAGCTGTTTCAAGCCAGGACGTGTTTGATGGTTTTTTTGGAAGAACACGTTTTCATTCAAGAGATGTTGCAGCACAATTTGAGCAAGGTCTGCGATGGTCTGTGTCTGAAGGCAACAAAGCAGCTTTCTCCCCCGGACTGGGTTTCTTTTCAGCACTTACCAACTTTGTCTCACAACACCCTTGAGGAGGCAAATGTGCTTTTTGTTTTATTATTAATAGGCAAGAGAACTGGGACATTAAAATCCCAGCAGTGCAGCAGGAGACAGCCCTGGGGGGGGTTTGGGTGCGATGCTTTGGGTACCCCTCAACCCCTGCTCACCTTACCCAACCTAACCTCCTCTCACAAATTTATTCCCCCAAAACTGAGACCCACAAAGCATTAAGAGTGCTGCTTCTGCAGGAAGGCAGAGGATTTATTCGCTGCTAACCTCTTTGGGGGATGATGTTTTGTTCCTCTGCAGCCTGCGCATGGCCCTGCCATCGCTGCCACCCTGCGCCAGTTTTAAGGCATTTATACACAGATCCCTGTGGAGGAAATGGTCTCTTTTTGTCCCGTATTGCAGATGGCAGCTACGAGAGGAGAAGATTTATGTCACTTGCCCAAGTTCGCCCTGGAAATCTTTGGCAGAGATTTGTACCCTGGTCTCCAACCTCATGCTACAATTTGTGACCGTCGCTCCTGGCTCCACTTCAGCCTCTCCTCTCTCAAAGCAGGGATGAGGACCACTGCCATCTTTCACCCTTTTATAATGAATCTCATGATATTTTGTTAATGTGATTTAAAAATCCCTCTCTTTAAAGTGGTTTGAGGGTGCTGAAAACTCCACTTTCATTAAAAAAATTAAAGTTTTGGACAAAGCGCTGAAGCAGAAAGACTAGAAACTGTACTGCTAACAGAAACAATTCAACATTAAAAAACCAATCTGCTGCTCTGAGGGTCATCCCATGATTTACATGGAGTGATTCATGATTTTCCAGAACAGTTGCTGGGCAGACTCTAAGGATCGATGCCTATGTGGGAATACTAATTTTAAAAAGTATTCAGCTCCTCATCAGATACTGAGGAGTATGGCAAGCTTTCATTTTCCCTGCACATTAGCCAAATTAAATCAAAATAAATATCAATGAAAATATTGCCCAGGACATAAAACCCCATCCATTTGCGCTCTATCCATATGCTGCTTTATGAGACGCTGGGTTTCACTCCTGCTCCGCTCTCCGCTGCCAGCCTCGAGAGCGCAGCAAGGCGCGGAGTCCCCGATGTGCTTTAGGCATTCAGCCCTCAAATACTGCACCCTGGGGCCTGCCTGCATTTTTGTTCTCACCATGTATCTTTGCCAGGCTTATTTCTGCCTGCAGGCAGCAGCCGTGGCCTGGCTAACGCCTGCCAGTCCGGCTCCGTTCCTGGCCACCGACTCGGGCTGTGCCGCCGCCGCGGGATCAGCCATCAGGTGCATTTCTGCCAGCAAAAAGTACAGTTGCTAAAAGGTGCTTTGTTCATTAATTATCATAGTTAGGGTGGTTTGGACAAAGCAAACATTGCCATGTCCAGGAAGTTGTTTTCTGAGGAATGCTGGTGTGTTCACAGCCCGCAGGGTCCCTCGCTGTACATCTCCATCCAAGGCGCCATGTCCCCGGCATGAGCACAACCCGCACGGCTAGGAAACCCTGTGACAGAAATAATCAAACACAACTCAGGGTCTAAAAATGCAACCGATTTGTTTCAGCTCAGGAGCAAGAACAGCGATTTCTGCCTTTAAAGACGGTGCAGTTTAGAGTAATATGATTAGAGATTCAACATTTCCCCCTCTCATTATTATTTAGCTCCCTCATTTGAATGCTCAGGTTTGAGGGAAGGGGGATTGCTTGGAAATTACACACACAGCCAAATTTCTTCCTTCCCCTTTGACAGGGCAGCACTGATGGTTATTGTTCTTTTCTAGCTGCATTACGCTGTCCTTGATTTTTGTTTCAAGCAGTCTAATGGCATGATGTCAAATCCTGCTAATTGGTTTAGGATTAAAATGCAGGGCCACATCACTCTCTTGATTAACCAGCAGCAAAACTGCTTTTGTCTAACGATCGTTTCGGAGGAGAAAGAAAATAAAGCATATAAAGGAAGCTTCAGGCTTTTGTCAGTAAAAACACATAGGAAACTGCTTTTCTTTTTTTTTTTTTTATTTAAGAAAAAAAAATTGTCGCTGTTAGGCCAGCTAAGTTTTGACTTATACCAGTTAAAAAGCAGCCCTGCAGGGAAAGATCGCAGGATTGTGCCTTCATCCAGCATCCAGCCACTCACTGCACCAGAACATCCATGGCTGGACCTCTTAATATTTAATAAACCAGCCACAAACAATCAATGGGAATGCCTCAGCCCCATTTCTGGCCTCTCTGACCCCCAAAGGACTACAGTCTCAGCTGAGTTTGCACCAGGATAAATAACCCAGGACCAAGCAAAGGCTGTGGTGGCTAGTGCAGTGCCAGGGAGATGGTGGGAGCTGCAGGCACAAGCAGGGACCTGAGCAGGATACGAGATGCCTCAGGTCATGTGGAGAGGGTCTACATCCGCAGCATCCCACTCCACTCATCCCAAGGACTCAGAAATTAATTCTGTGTCCCCATGTGTTTGCTGGGACCAAGCTCACCTGTTGGGTAACAAGCACAGACAAGTAGTTTTTCATGGAACTGGGAGGGGAAGCAACACTAAACCTCTGCTTTCTATCCTCCTGCTATAAAAAAATCCCCTGACAAACCCACAAGAAATCCCTTCATCAACCCTCAAAGATTCTCCCTGCTGCACTGTTTAATCTCTTTGGCTCCTGTTTTCCCTGACCAGCTGAGGGATTTAATTTCCAGGGAATTAGATGTCCAATTCAGGACATTGTTTTGGGAACTCTGCACACGATTTACCACACACAGTCCTGAAAGTCACTGTTAGACCCAGCACTCTCAGCACACTCCAGTCCTGGCCCTGCTCTGCCGGGAGGTGAAAGGGACTTTATTGGGAAGGTTTTGATGCATTTGGCATGTCTTTGAACCTGGCTCCTCCAAAGGGAGAGAATGAACTCAGGCGGAGAAAGAGAAAGGGAATAAAAGGGCCCTTCCCATCTGCCTGGCTGCATTCAATGGGGAG
>NW_008654370.1:35586-54414 GCF_000695815.1 Acanthisitta chloris | reverse complement strand
GCTGAGATTTGTTCTGGTCAACTTCTCCAGGGTGCTCAGACAGGGCAGTCTGGTGTGCTTGTCCTCCTCCAGCACCCTCAGAAAAAAATTATGGTGGGGTTTTTTTATTCAATTATTGTTTTGCTGCTGCAAAAAGTGTGCCCTGCGCACACATTGCTTTCACACAAGAGCAACTCAAGCCAGAAACTAAAGTGTTTTTTTCTCTGGGTTTTTACCAGCAGTGTAGTTCAGCCTGCTGTTAACAACTGAGGCATCCAAACCCCAAATATCCCCACAGGATCCAGCCCGGGTTTTCCTAGAGAGCATCTCCAGGACAGTTGTAGGTGGAGAGCATCTTAGGGCTGACCCCAGTTTTCCAGCATCCTGTTGTGGAGGTAAATCAGCAGCACATTGGCTGTAGTCCAGAAGCTGTCCTGCTCTTCATTGTGTTCTGTGACTTGTTGGTGTGATTATTAAAAGCCAGGTCAGATGCAAAGCTGATTTTTCAAATGTGATCCTGGCCCAGGCACAGACGAGATGACATTTAACAACACTAAACACTCAAGAAAAGGCCCCATGTCAGCACCCAACAGGTACAAAAACGCCTGAGAAGTTCTTGGCTGTCATGAACAGCTTTCTGCTTTGCAAACTGTGATAGAAAGAGTGGAAATACGTTTTGTCTGCTTTTCCCTGACTCTGGAACTCCAAAGCAGGAAGATGAGAACATCCTGCACACATGTTAATTAGTCATTCCTTAAAACCAAATGTCACAGCACTCATATTTAATTCCAAGAACAGACTGATGAATATGTACGTATAGTTACATTTCATTTACATACTCTGGGATTTGTTGAGAGACGCCTAATAAAACCATCTAAAATGAATTAGAGGTTCTCCTAACAACATTTATTTGGGATACATATGTATCAGAGGAATATTCCCAACACTGCATTAGGAGATTTTCATAGACTCAAAATATATATATTGCATTTTCTAAATGCAGATAGTGAGTTAAAGCAGTCACCCTCTAAAAGAGATTTGATTTCTGATGTAGCAAACAGTGATTGGGTTTATAGGAGCCCAAAGAGCTTGAAGCTTGGCATACAGAGCAGTATAAGAAAGCGTCCACATAAGGGAGATGGTAAAATGAATTATCTCCTCAAAGACAAGAAGAAAAGAAAATCCCCTTAGTAGAATTTGCATCCTCTTATTTCTAATTTCCCAGTTCTGCATCTAATATTTTTATTCATTCATGTTTTCCTTTGTCCAGATCCTCTCCTCCTGGACTGGGGTGGCATCCAGGTAGCTGTACTCAAAAAAGCCCTTTCAGGCCAAGATTTTTTTTTTTCTTTTCAAACCAAACCAGTTTATCAGAAAACCACTCTGGTTTTGGTTTTCTATTTTGTTCTTCCCTCCCCTAACTGCCCAGCACCCTGTGAGCTCTCAGGGAGCACAAAAGCGTGGCTGCTCGTCCTGGCGGGCACATCATCCGCTCGACAGGTCCTGCTGCGGGAATTCAGCTCACACTCCCGCTGATGTGTGAGTCTGGAACAAATCTGGCTCACTCACCCGCATTGGCTGGCCTCTGTAGGGCTAAGAGGGGTGGAAAGCAGTAAAATCTCCTTTCAGTCTATAAAAATCTGCAGAGATATTTGGAATGTGCAGAGGGAGCAGATCTCCCGAGTAAACCAGAGCGATGATTAAAATAGTCACTTTTCTGACCGTAATCACAATTTAAATACTGCAGCTTTTGTTTGCAGAGTAGCTATGGTTTATATTCTAGTGACAGTCACACAACTCCAGGGGTTGTTTTCAGAGTTAGTGGCAAAAACATGTGGTTTGAATTTAAAGTCTCAAAGTTAGAGGATCAACGTTACTCTGGCAAAGATATTGCCAGTGTCTCTGCAAGTCATAATTTTAAATCATCAGGAACCTGAACAGTCCTCATTAAATGATTAAAGGGAACAGTAATGAAAAAGCTAAAAGCAAGGATAAATATACATCCATGGAAACAGTAACATCTATTTTCAAAGCAGAAAAAAATACTGCCATCCTGACAAAGGGCAATAAACATATCAAACTAACTCACTTTTTTTTTTTCTTTTCAGCTGAGAATGTAATCTTAATAAAGTAACAAATTTTGGATGGCAGGGAAAGATTACAGCTCTTCCAGACTAGGACTAGAGTTTTCCCATAAACAGGTTATTGCTATGGGTTCTGGTCATAATTAGCTCCATATTTATGTCCCTCTTTCTGAGAACAAAATGATTCCTGAGACAAGGTGCTTGATGGTGATGTTTTCTGTTGGGGTATCAATGTTGTATCTCACTATAAGCTCTGTGTTCACATTTTCCCCCAATAACACTGGCCTCAACTCTTTCAGACCTGAGTCTCTTCCCTCCCAAAATAAACAGTGGGACATGCAGACCTGAGGAGGGCTGGGTCTTGCAGACCAACATCTGCACAGAAGGTATAGGAGTACCCTCTCTCTGTGTAAAAACATACCTCAGCTGAGCTGCTTTTTCCTTCCTCAGACAGGTCATGGGCTGTCCAGTACTTCAGAGCCATTCTGTCCAGTTTCTGTAAGGCCTGGAATGGGAAGGATTATGGTTACCAAAGACAGCACTAGTCAGAACTATGAGTATGTTGTGTTTACAAGAATTGCATGGGGTGAGTTGCAGTTTTGGTCTTTTGGTGCTTGTTTTGGAGAAAATATGTGAAAAAACCAAATAAACAAAATATAAAAAAAATAGGTAAGTGTATTGACTGAGGCATTACATAGTATAAATAAATATAAATACATGAGGCTTGCTGCAGAGGGGAGAGCTTGACTGTATCGATATATTGGCAAGAATTCAAGGGTTATGTTTGAAATGCAGAAAATAATCTGGTGAGTCATCTTCCCCACGCTTTGGCTTGCCATCCTCTCCTGTTTTCGCTTTGACCCAGGAGGGCACAGCACACAGCCTGAAAATAGGCAGCAGGATGATGTGCATGGCTGCATCAATCCCATCCACAAGCATTCAGGAGGGATGATCAGGAAAAGTCTGAAAATTGCTGCTATCATAGGCATTGTCATATTTTTCTTTGAACTGCACCTAACAGAAATAAGCAGAGTTGAAGAATAACCCCCGAAGAAGTGATAATAATAATAATGATGATGATGATGAGGACGATAATAAAGTGATGGCACATAGAAACACAACACCCAGTCACTGCTTTTCTAGTCCACGGGTAAAGCAGCCATGTGTTATCTTGGAATGCAAACTGAATCAAAAACAGAATCAGAACAAGAAATTGGAGGCACAAGCATTAAATATTAAAATGAAATTTTGGATTGTAACATTTGCAAATGTAAAACAGGATTCAGCCTTAAGCTCCCTTACAGATGACCCCTCCATTATATCTTGTACAAAGTGAATCAGCTACTTTCCTCCCCCAAGCATCACTTTGCTAGCAGACTTCCAAGGCCAGGCCATTTTTTCTGAAACCAACTGGTTGTGGTCTAGCCTGAAAGTGTCTTAATGCAAACTGCCAAGGTGGGCATCCAAAGGCAGAGAGATGGCCCCAACAGCTGGGTCACCACCCTGTCTTCCAGATGACTTTCTAGGGCTCTGCTCTCCCAGCTGCATTACAAGCTGCTTTTAGAGGGGGCCAGAACATTTTCAGAGCATCTCCTGGTCCCCAAGGGGTGTGGTAGGTCCCCAAATCTGGTCCTGGGCACTTAGCTCCTCTGCAGTGACCCTGTGAGACACCCTACACTCCCACATGTTCCTAAATATGAAATACAATCCCCAGGAGAAGACCTGAACTCCTGTTTTTTGTATTAACCTGCTGCCTTCCTGGAGCTGACAGTCCTGATCCACCCTATTCTGCTTCTCCGGTGTTGAGTACCAAATCCTGACTCACCAGCTTGGGCAGCTGTTCACAATTAAAGGAAATTAAAGGAAATTTGAGTTTTTATATATGTCTGTGTACACACACATTCACACAGACATATAATTTGTACACATAGATACACAAGATTTTAACAAAAGTTACCTAAACCTCTATGACACTAATCATAGGAATACACAGTAATACTAATACATTGAAATTTCATAGCTAAGGACCCAAGACATGACCTAGAGAAAGGATTCTTAGGAGCATGACACCTGGGCTATATACAGGTAATTTTCCCTTCATCCCACCAGACTCCTGTCCTTACACAAGCCTAACTACTATAAGTCATAGGACCCTTCACAAACTACCAACATACTATGTTCTTCTTTAAGACATTGGTTCCATTCACTTTTTTTGTGCAGCTTTTGATCCCCAGTCCATTTGTGGGGCCTTACAGGCAGGTGGCTGGCTGGGGTACATTGGCAGGAGCAAGTTTTCTCCCCCAGCCTGCCATCTCTCATCTTGCCAGCTTTCATTTTGTTCCATGGGTTTTTCCATCAAAAAGAAGGAGCATTTTTAAAATACAAATTGATTGAAGTCTTGAGACCTGTGTATTAAGATACATTTTTTTCCCCTTTTGCACATTGGAATGAGTTATCTTAGAGATGTGTCAAATCTGGCTGTTGCTTAATTTATCTTCTCAGTCCAACAACCACTCAGAGTCATTCATGGGACACCACGACAGGAGGGCTTGGTCTCAGCCTCAGCTTAACATAGAATGTTCCTTTTTTGCTCTGCATCCATAAGCATGTGAATTACATGTACAATATAGATGTCTGCTTAGCAGTAGCAAAAGGCACATTCACTAAAGAGATTTGTTTTTTAATCATTCCTCCATATATGAGAAAATAACTGAGCAGTCAGTCCAGAAGCATCCCCAGGGCCAATCTCTTTTATTCTGCCCTGTATGTTGGTGCATTGCAAGTGATAGCCCAGGTAAGAGTGATGCTGTGCAGCACAAACCCCTTTGGTGTGCTACCACATACCTTCCCTTGGACAATTTGTATTACAGAAAAGCTACAAAAGGGCATTATATTGGGAATGACTGATAGAGGAACATTGCTCATGTAGGCAAAACATAACATTTTTAATTCCATCCTCATTTAAATTTTAAGAAAAGTAAATGATCCCTGTATCTTGGCATATGCATCATGTGGAAATGGAGCCATTACTCTGGACAGCTTTTTCACAATGGCTCACATAATGTGGCATGAAAATCATGTAGTACTCCCATGTTTGCATCTCAGAAGGAAAATAAAAGGCAGTTAAATTATAATGCAAGAACTAAACTATGAATGGATGTTACATTCAAGGAGTCTAATGCTTAAGAGGGGGAAATGACAAGATTTTTTTTTCCTCTTCTAGATATTTTATCCTTGCAACAAGCTCAGCCGTCAAATGTTCTGAGAGAGGTCTAAACTAGTCTATCTGTCTTTTTTATGCAAGTTTGTGAAAGGAATCTCTCCTTGTGGAGTTGTACAGGAATTGACACGATAAACCTAAATGGCTCCTTTACAACTGTTAGGGTTTTCTGTAAACACATGCTGTCCTGCCAGCCAACCAGCTTCAAACCCGGGTGCTGAGCACAGCAGATGGTCTATCCTGCTGATACACACGCTACTAATTCATATTTCAATACACAGCTTTGCTGCCTAAATGAAGCCACTGCATCCTGCAAAGTTTCAAAACTCCCAATAACTGGTAATGTTGAGGGAGTTAATAGTGGTGTAAGGGAAAGGCTGTAAAGAGAAGGTGACTGTCTCTAACAAGAATGGAGGTTTTGGAGGTGTTTGTTGCACCATGATGTGTTGTAAACATGAGCCCTGCCATGCAGTGTCTCCTGCCAAAGGGACACCATGGCATGGCTGTGCTGTATTAATAGAGGAATAAATAAACCCAGAGAAATCAGCCCTGTACCACCTAGAAGCAAGGTGAGCAGAACAGAAAAGGTAAATGATGAACAGGGACACTGGCAGCCATCATGGTTGTAACACCTTGCCATCAGCATGGCCAGATCAGAAGACTGGATTTTTGGGAGAGATGCAGGATAATGCAGCAACTTAAATAGCTGACTTGACCTTTCCCTGCACCAGCTCTGCTACTGCTGCTGTGTGCAGGAACACATTTAGACACCAACAGTTCAATGTCAAAATCCTTCTACCTCAGCTAAATCAGATCCCATCCTTCCCATCTCCTGCAGAAACCAGCTATTGCCTCACAGGTTTGGGTAAGATGGTGCAGTACAAGACCATTGTCTTTCCACTAGGCTGCCAGAGCAGGACATGAAGGGGAAATGGTTATTACATCTTGAAAAAGGAAGAAGCAGAGAAAAATCAGGTTCTTGGTTTTTTTATGACTTAGTGATGCAAGGTAGAAGGTTTATGATGCTGAAGGTACTGCAGGCATCACAGTGCACAGACCCTTGGGCACATCAGCCCAGGGCTCACAGTTGTGCTTTGTCAATCCTGCCTGGAGCCACCTGTGTTGTCACCATGTCCTGTGACCAGGGAGTTTTGGTGTCACCAACGCATGGCTCTGAGGTTGAAGCTGGGAGCAGCCACGGGCCACTGCTGCTCCTGACAGAGAAGGATGCAGGAGACACACATCCTAAACACCTCCACAAGTGCCTCAAGGCAGATGTTCCATACATTTGGCCCAGAGTCCCCACACTTGTATTAACTTCTCTTGTTCTCCATTGCTGACAAGTGCTTACACCAGAAAGAAAGAAAAAAGAGCTGAAAAGCAGAAGGAGCAGCAATCCTCAGCATGAATAACCATTCCCCTTGCAAGGAGATTTCTTCTGGAATTCCTCTTGCTATGGTTTTATCAAATGTTGGGCCTCCTCCACTGAGCCATGATCAGTTGGGTGATCAAGTTCAGCACTAAGTAGGAACAGAGCCTTCTCCTTAAATTCATCAAACCTTTCTCCCAGAGGAGAAATGCAAATTAATACTCACTTTCTCTTTTTATTTCAATTTACTTACTTTCTCTCCCAGAGACTAAACTACAGAGATATTTCCAAATCCACAGTTTGTTTCTCTGGCCTTTAAAGAGAGTGAACAGTTCTGATAAATTTGTTTGGGGGGAAAACACAACCAAAGTGGCCCTAAGAGAGGGAGAACAGCCGTTGTTTTCATACGCTATTTTGGCTCTCCTTGGTTAAAGAGTCTCAGATGTGTACTTGGGTTTATTCTTTAAAAAAAAACCAACCCAAAAGTTGGAGATCTCATGTATTAATAAAGAAGGGAAAACTAAAATCAGGAATTGCTGCAGAAGTCACTCACATTGTAGCTAAAGAGAACATAAATCAGCAGAGACAGTCTTACAGCTTAATGACTAATTGAAAAATACTAGTATGCAATTAAAGAGTGTCCTTTGATAAACATGCTGTAGTACATGAATTAGCTCTATGCAGACACACAGCTTTGAAATAATTTAGGATTTTTATATCCTAGGCATAAATGTATGGCTGTGTGTGTGTGTATTACATTGATGCAAGGCAATGCACGGGGCTCTGTGTGTTGCCATTTCAATAGAAAAATCTACTTACTGTAAATCAGATAATTCAGTTCCATTTAGATTTCAAACTTCTCCCTAGCACACCTATTGCCAAGCAGTGGAGGGAAAGGCATGGGGAGCATTTCCAGAGGGAAAAGTGGAAGCTAATGAGATACAGCTACATATCTGTGGTTTTTCATGAGGCTCTGGTGGCCTCTTGGTCCATGGAATAGAAATAATCATTGCAAAGGGCAGTGGCACTATTTCTGAAGGATCATCAAGGTGCCTTGCCTTTCCAACTTTCTTTTGGTCAACTAAACCACTTTCTAAGTGTTCTGAACAAGACTAATTCCCATAACACACATCCAATTGCAAACTAAGTTCTGCCACTTGCAGCTCAAAAAGCCTTTCCTCACATTCAACTTCTTATCTCCATGCCTCAGCTGAAGGCAGTCATTGGCAAACACAGCACCACTCACATTTTGGGTTACTGTGGCCATGATACTCAACACCATGTTGCTGAAGAAGTCCTAGAGTAGAACAGGTGAATGATAGTAAAATGGATTAACCAAACAAAAGATGAGCAGCAAAGCAAGGCAAGCTCACCACAGCATTCCTCACAGCTCATCTCATTGCTCCTGTCTCAGGGTGTTTAGGTCAGGAGTATGTGTTCTAAAATTCTCCTCCTTTCATACTTTCTGAAAAATCCTGCCAGCAAGTCTTGGCTCCCTGCAAGCCCTGGGGGCGTCTCAGGGTGCTGCTCGGTGGACAAGTGACTGTACTCCTGCCTGGAGGCAGAAACCACAGCAGCAAGAAAACAGATTTCACGGGAAGAGCAGGGGAGGGAGGGGATGAACAAGGGAAAAAAAAAAGGGAATGTGTTAGTTAACTTCATGTGGTTGTTCGAGCCACTTCCTGACACCCAAGCGAGTCATCTGAATTTAACACATTTCTCTTTTGCATTTTGCAGCTCACCTTTAAGAGAGCACAAGGCGGAGGAGGTGGGAATATATGGACTTCAGCCCTTCCCATCAGTTTCCCCCTGTTACTTTCAAAGATTTTCTATTTAGAAAGGAAGGCTTTTTTTCTTTTTTTTCCTGCTGTTCATACATTACACATACTTCCCAGCCAAAATATCTTGCTTGTATATTTTTTTAATTTAGCCTACATTACTCAAAATTGCTCTAAGAATAATCAAAGAGAATCACTTTCCCCTCTCTTTGATTTACCTGACTTTTTCTTCCTCAAGAGTGTTTTAAGAAATAACCATTAAAAAAAGAAAGAGATTAACAATTAAAGAAAAAACAGCCCCACATCCTCCTTCTTGTCTGAATCGAATGAAAATGTTGAAACTGCATGGATATTTATCCTTATGAAAAACATATGAACAAAACAAAACCCTCAGTATTCTGGTGAGATTCTGTAAACAGGACAAAATGTTAACTGCGGAAATATATCATTTAAGACCTTTATTTCCTTCTAGCTCTTTCCAGGCACCAAACAAGCTTTGCATGCAGATTTCGTTTCAGCTGGGTGGAATCGTTCTCATAACTATTCTCCAAAGCCCAGGCTCTGAGGTCAGCCCTGCTCTTTCTGCAATGGGATAAATATTAACAAGTGTGACTAACCCATTCCTTGCGCCCTTCTTAAATTTTCCAGAGTGTGTCAGCGAGCATGAAAGCCAGAGATCAAAAAAGGAAAGAGTTTTATTGTTGGAACCGGATGGGAAGAAGGATGCAATATAGGCAAAGTCCCAGCACCTCAGAGATGTTGGTTTATAACAACACCAATAAAACAATGAGGGAATTACTGAGCCACAAGAAAATGGCCTTGCCCTCCTGCTCAAAAATGAATCAATTTTCACTTGACCCCTAACATAACATTTTACAAGTGCAGGACCTGTGGCCCAGGAACAAATCTGTCCTTTCCCTGTGGGTCCTGAAGGACCCAGGAGATGACAGAGGTGGTGAGGAAGGTGTAATATTGTTCAGTGTCTCCCAGGCAGAGGCGATGGGACTGTGGTGGCCTTGAGGGCACATGCTCGCTCCTGTTTTTCTTTTCATAGCTGCTGCTTATGAAGTTTCATGGTGTCTTGGATAATCTTCCTCTCTCCCATGCTGTGACCCAAGCTGCCTCCATACTGTAGTTTGCAACACCAATACAGGCCTGGTCATATCACCCAGAGGTTTCTAGGGGGCAAAACAGTCTAACAAATCTGGTGTCCAGTAAAGCACCTCAAGATGTTTAATTGCAATTGCAATTTGATATTGGTGCAGCAGTAGCAATGCAGAACCCAGTTTGGAGAGGCATCAGGACACACAAAACAAGCAGCTTTGTTCATACTCTGTTCAGTGATGAGAAGGCTGTGGATTGCACTTCTGGGGAGCAGGGCATTGGGAAAGGAGGGAAACAAACTAAGGGGGAGTTGTGAATCTATAGGCATCTATCATGCAGCTTCCCAAAACTGGATGAATTCTGTAGACATGGGGAGAGGAAGGGGCCTCTGTACACCCTACTCATACTAAAAATTTGTCAAAAACCAGATTATAGCCTTGAGAATATTCCTGTCCAAGGTCAGGTCTAGTCTTGACAAAGCCAAGGAAAATTAAAAGCCAGCTGAAAAAAAACAAACCACCAGAAATGATGAACAGAAGTATTCAAGCCTGGAAGAGGTTTTATTCATGTGATCAACCAAAACCTGGGCTCATATGATTCAAAGTTGTTCACTCACAATGCACAGGCCTCTTGCGTTCCAGAATGTGTTTAATTCTCCTACACATTCTCTCAAATGAAAGGTATGCTGCAGGTTTCAGCACCTCTGTTGTATCTACTCCACTGACCCCACAAGAAATCGCCTCACGCAGTTTGTTTCCACACCTGGCTTTCCTCTGCTGCACATGTCAAACAGCAGAGCAGAACACACCCCAAACCATACACTTTTCTCCCTCCATCTTTTCAAGCACTTTAGCTCTCAAACCAGCTAGTAGGTGTGCATTTTTGAGGTCATTGGATTCACAGATTATAAGAAGAAAAAGAAGATACATGAATTGTGGTCCTGACTTACATAATTCCTGCTCCACAGTCTTGTTCCACCCTGGTGCAGTGATAGTCAAAAAGCTCGAAGGGAGCTTGGCATGCAAAGAAAGAAGGAGGAAGAGGTAACATTTATTGACCCTTTATCTCATAGCTTTTGACATCTGCCATGACTTGACAGGGTATGTGGAAACCTTCTGCAGACATTGCACAGGAGAGGTGGACCTGTCCAGAGGTGACACCTAGTGAAAGCAAACCTCACACCCAAACCCCGGATCTAAAGCCCTTATATTTTTCCAGCCTGGGAAATATTTGGATTTGGGTTTCTTTACTCAATAGCTCCCAATCTCCTAAAAATTCCTGTGTGTAAATGCCAGATACCCATCTGAGTCCAAATAGTCAAGAAGGAGCCACCTGCAAACCAGTGTCCAATGCTCTGCTGAGCTCACCAGTGCAATCTCTGCAGCAATGCCAAGGGAGCCATGAGGGAAAGGCCATAGGGAATAGTCCCAGGAAACCTTGTAACTTGCATAATTTCTAAACTTTGCCCAATTAAACTGTTGTTCCATTAAACTTTCTTCTGGCTGGCAAAGGACTGGCTGAGTTATTACAGGGAACAGCCTCAAGCAATTAAAAGCGAGAGCAACATTACAAATCTAAGATTTGGTAGACAAAAATCTCTTGCAAAAGACACAGCCCTGTGGAGTTATAGCTTACCCAAATGGGGAGAACCAAATTAAATGAAAAAACATATTGTATATTATCTTAATTTATATGTGAGATTTTAGACGGTTCCAGATTTCTGGATTAAATACAATACCATGTGGCTCCATTAAGCCTCACTGGCCTTTTAGAATATTATTGAAAGAAATAATATATAACAGTCTGAAAGGTTTTTGGATGCTGGGTGGCATCATTATGCAATTTATTAATATGTGGGCAGAGTGACTAATGCCTCTGAGGATGTATTTTTAGTTTATAAAAAAATAAAATATAAACCCGAAAACTGTGCTGGGGGGCCAAGAAGGAAAAGCAGCGACAAATGGGTTTGTGCTAGCAACATGTGATGGCATACATCATTCTGTCTGTCCCTCCATACGCCCAGCACCCAGAATAGCACTTCTCCTTTCACTTAAGGCATTTCCAAAGGAGCCCAGAGGCCCCAGCAATTTCAATTTGGTAGAATTTGGCTATCTAGTTCCTTTTCTGGCACCTGTCCTCCATTTCTAAGGCTGAAAGGGACAATTCAGATCATCTAGTTTAACGCTCAGTATACATCCCCAAGAAAATAATTTCACACATTCATTCGCTAATTGAGCCTGCTACTATATGTTTCACCAGAGTCATCTGGGCTGGCCTCTAGTTCTGATTTCAAGCTGCAAAAGGATGACAAATCCCCTGCCCCCTTCAACAGTCTGCCCCCTCTCCCTTTCCAATCTCTCAATTTTCCTGTCTTAAATTTCCAGCCATTGCATCTCGTTATGTTTTCCCCCCACTAGACTACAAAGCCCTTTTGTGGTGAATATTTTTTCCTCCAAAAGCATTTACTGCACAGTCAGGTCACTGCCTGATCTGCTTTTTTTGCTAAGTTCACCAAATTGAGTTCCTTAAGCCTCTCTCCACAAGATTTCCTTTTCCAGCCTTCAAATCATCCTTGTAAAACTGAACCATAGGCTGAGAGTTTACAGCTTCTATCATGAATCCGAGTCCCTGAATCTCAGGTTAATAAAGTCTCTATTTTTTAATAAGGCTTCTGTGAAATGACTAGAAATAGTCCCATAGGATGTGTTATTTGGAGGTAACTATTTCCACATGGGCTGGAGGTACAGCCTGGAGAGCAAAGCAATGGGAGGGCTCTTACCCTCCTCTTCCCTCCTCTCCTTACTCTTTTCTGTAGCCTTTTTCTAGCACTCTCCCAAGTTGCATTTCAAACCCCAGTATTTGTTTAGGAGGGTCCATCCTGGTGGACATTTCCTAGACCTCTAGGAAGAAGCTGCATGATTTTGCCGCTCCATACACACACAGAAAACAGAAACCTCCCTCCCTGAGCACAAAACCTGCCCCACACTCACTGGAGTCAGGAGCCCCATCTCTGGCAGGAACAGAGGCACTGACAGGGGCTTGGCATGCCTCACTCCACAAACCACTCCTTCCCTGGGCCCCAGGAGACATCTAGAAAATCTCTGGAAGCTCACCAGAGGCCCTCCTTTCTCCCAAATTAATAGGATTTAAAACAAACTCTGGGGATTTTCTTCCCTGTTCTCTTCTAATATCAGTGTCCACACTTCACAGCTGTTTCTTCCCATTTGTTAAATGACAGTGGAGTTTCACAGAAATCTAGATCTTTGGAGAAAACTTGCCAAAAAATTCAGTGAAATGACAAGACACGATGAGTTCTAGACAGTCTTCTCTGGTGCTGGAGCTACAGTTTAATGTTCCACAGCTTCTGGATGAGGTAATATTCCACTTTTTCATTGTTGTATGTGAGACTACACACCAAATGAGGAGTTTTAAGGATGTGCCAGCTCAATTTCATTCCGCCTGACCTTTACATATCCCACAGGGTCAAACTTGCTATCCCAAACTGAGACAAAAAAATTCAGTGTCAATCATAAGTGATTAAATACTTGAGTGAGTGAGGTCAACACCAGCCTAGCCACAATTAAACTTGTTTTTCTCATTTGATTTGTTTGACTTTCTGTTCCTCAGCTTCACTCCTGACATTTCTGATCCAAATCTTTCAAGTTATGTCTTTCACTTCATTTCAGGCCCTTTTCCATGTGATGCCCACGCACCTTCCTTTGACTTAAGACCTCCTCTTCATTATTTGGCTTCAAAAATCCCTTTTCCTTCCCTCTCTGATAAAAACTGACCAATTTATAAGCAAGTGTGAGGAGGTTTAAATAGAGTAAACCACCTAATAAAGTGACCCTCCTTTCCAGCTGTGAGTGGTCCACAAAGAACATATAGAACGTAAGGATTAGAACATGCCATTGGTTAGTGACTCAGCATCCTGGTAATGAAGTGACACCCAAAAGATGATGCAGGTTATGTAAGCAGCCTGTAAAGTCTATTAGATGAATAGGAAATTTTGCTTTCAGCTGTAAAATTTGAAATTTCCACATGGCAAGCACAATAGACCAAATATTCTCAAAAATAGCGGTGCTAGGCACAGGTCTAAGAGCTTGGCTGTGTGGTGGAAACAGGCAGGAAAGGGTCAAAAAGGCAAATAGGTTTGCATGGAAAGCAAATAAAAATAATCTTTGAAGGGAAAGAATATTAGTGGATATTTCCTAATGGTCATCATTCACCCTGTTCGTTCTTTGCACTCCACTTGCCAAAGGCATAAGGTTTTAATTTTGTTCATGGTCAATGTAATGTTTGGAGTTTCATCTGCTTGAATGATTCTTTGGGGACTGGTTGCAATAGCTACATTTTGGGCTGAAATTGCATTTGTTTTTTTAAAAAGCTAGAACTGAATCTTACCAAGGAGTGAAACTGGAAAGGATAAAATTAGATTCCTGAACCTTCATCTGTTTTTAGAACCAGACATGAAAAAAACTGCATCCAGTTTTGTTAAATATTTTTTCCACATCTGGTGTTCAGTCAAAGCCATAAGAAAAGTGCTGGAAATCTCACAAGAAGGCTCGTACTCTTGTGATTTCCAGTCCAATTTTTGCAGCCACAGGAGATCTGTATAGTTCAGATAAGAATCTGAAGCAGAAGCCAAACCCAAACTGTGAACCTCCTGAGGCTCACCCCACCCACAACAGCTTATGTCTTTACCCATCATTTGCAGCAGATGTTCTTCCAAATTCTCTAGTGAGATAAATTCCATTAAAAGTTTCAGGAGAAAGATTATAAGATACATACAATACCAAATAAAACTGTCCAAAGGAGCTCATCATGGTCCATTAAACTATTGTTAAAGACCTTCATCCAGCAGCATATATTGATTAGAGCAGTTTGCTTCTCCTAACTACTCATTTTTCCATGCTGGGTTTTGGGGGCTTTTTGATCTAAAGGCCACTGACGTCAATGAAAGCATTTCCATTGTCTTCAGTGGGCTTTGGATCAAGCCCTTGACAAACTGGTTCTCCCATAGGTCAGTCTGGAGAGTGGGTTTCTGCCAGCAGATTGTCCCTTGAACATTTCACTGTAGATTTACAATCTTTATAAAATTTTTAAATGAAGTTCTATAGTTAGATTCATATGGTAAATCATAAATTACAGCAGACTCTGCAAGCTTGGGTTTGAGGCTTGGTTTGTATTTTTTTTTTTTTTTTTGGCTCTCAGGAAACATATAGGATTTTTTCTATAGAAACTTTTCTCCAAATGCTAATTTTACCTGTTCTCTGCAATTTTTTTTTATTTCTTTTTTTTTTTTTTTTTGCGATAGAACATATGCCTTTTTCACAGCCAAACTTCTCTGAGGAAGGTTGTGCCTGTGGCAGTGCTGGCGATGTGAGCAAGCAGGGACTCACCATCCTCCGTCTTGATGCTTGTTGGTAGGGCAGGAGATGGCTTTGGACTCTCCTTGGTACCAGTCAGACTAGTGAAAAGGAAGAGCAAGCCAAGAGTTTTAGATTACTTTTGGCCCTTAAAGTGTAGTTAAAGTTAGATGTTGATTTTTGCCCATTGAAGGAGAATCATATGTCCAACTCTGCCATCAAACCCTTGAGGGATAAATCCCTGAGACAAGGGATGATCTTTGTGCATAGCCTTGCACACACGAACACTGGTCTTAACTGGGACCTCTAAGATCCCAATGCTTCCTACAGTGGCCAGGCGATGTGACAGCATGACAGAATGGACAGCCCTCAGACACTTGGGTCCTAATTCAGAATATCCCTTGCCAGAGCCTAAATTTAAGAATTCAAGCAGCATTACTGGGCCCATCTGCAAAGTGGGAGCAATAATCCCACAATACCTTCTCAGAAATGCTGTGAGGCCATGAACTCGATCTACACAGAGTAGTACTGTTCAGTAGTAAATGAAATCTGTTTTCACTTCCAAGGCTATGGCATAAATTACTATAGGCAGAAATCCAGCCTAGCAGGCAATGAACTGGATGGGGCCCACTCAGTTCCTTCCATCTTCAGCTTTGATTTTCATTGTTCTGTTTCATTAATAGAATTTCCATTTTTTTCTCCCCCCGTTGTAATTTTTCTAAGCTGTTAATTTGCCAGCAGAGAGAACTGCCTCATAATTGTATACCAGCTCCTCCAAAGCACCCACAAGAATCTGAACAGTTTTTAGCAGACTCAGCATTTCCCTCTTTACTTCTCAGCCCTGATATATATAGAAAAGAGGCTGAAGAAAGTCTGTTGATGTGTTTTCACTGGGGGATCATAATCTGGCCACTTGTTTTCTGCTCAAAATACATTGCATTATGCAGACATTGTCCTTAAAATCAGGGTAATCCTCCCAAGTGAGTGGGGCTGTGGCAACTGGCACTGCTGGTTTTGAAAGACATATCACCCCATACCAGGCATCAGCTGAGAATGTCTTAATTCATTCTATTCCCTCCTTTTTTTCCTTTTTATTTTTAAGGAAGTATATTAATTCTGCTCAAGTAACCTCTGCATGAAGGAGAATGGGGGAGATGCTCAGGAAAACTGTAAGGAACAGCAAAATTCTTCAGGTGACTTTTCCAACTCTCCCCTTTTCCTTCCCATGTTCTCAGTCCCTAAATCCTACCAGGCACCAGTTCCACTCTTGGCCTCTTCACTGATCACTGGTGTCAAAGGCTGCAGATGAACAGGCACTTCGCCACCTCTAGCTGCCCCCTCTGATTCATGATTCATATGAAAGAAATTAACAGATATAAATTTGATCCAAATCCTATTTCTTCCCCAGTGTCAGAGTTTGTAAGCAGATATAAGCACTCCCATTGGAAAGAGAACTGGAAAGATAAAAATAGATGAGATGAATGAGAGATTACAGGATAAAGTGATGGCTACTTATAGCCCAACAGGATTCACTGCTGAAGGCTGATGACATCTTCTGACATTGTGGTTTAGCAGTAGAGAATCTGCTCCAATAATTTTGGTTCAACCAGCCTCTCTTGGAAGCAACACCTGATCATATAGTATTCTTTTGGGGTTCTGGAAGAGAGGATGTTTCATGCCAAGCACTGCAGGAGGGGCACCATACAAGCTCAATTGGGGCAGTGGGGTATGTGGGGTTGAATACCCCAGCTTTTAGGGAGTGAGGTGATAAGGGTGGCATGGAAAACAGCACCTAATGAACCCTTGCCTTACCTGCCTCGTCCCAAATGTCATTATATCCTCACCAAGAAGCTTTCTGCAGGGAATTAGGAAAGGGCACACAGCAGGACATCATCCGCCCATATCTGAACTCAGGATTTCCATTGTGGTTTGTCTTTGCCTATCATGAAGGACTTGTTTAATCTCCACTTTTGAAATACAAATGCTCAGGCACAGAAAGGTTAAGAGATTGGCCAAAGGCTCAGAGCCAGAAATAAAGCCCATTAGTTGTTCATCCACAGGGAGCCCTTTGCTTCCATCTCATCCCAACTGCCATACAACAACCACCATCAAAGGTATCTCCAAAGAGGAGATCAATTTTATAGCGGTTTTACTCTTTGAAACCATGAACAGGCTCTCCATTAGGAACTATAATTTATCTGACTGTGACCACTGACTACAGGTCTATGAAATGTATCTAAATGGATTGCAGGGAGCCAGAGAACTCAAGTATGTATGGCACACACTGAACAAAGCTCTGCAGAGCTGAAAATGCAGAGTATCAGCAAGTGCTCTGGTTTTCCGGATTGATTTGGGAGGTAGGTAGGCTTAGCTGAAGGCTGTGGTTTCTAAATTGGACATGGTTACCTAAAACTATTGGAAATTTGAATTGCATGTCAGATGTCTGGAATAAATGTACTCAAGAGATATAAAAAAAAAAACCATGTGGCCCAGTATTTTTCTCCTTTTTTAATGTCTTTTGGAAACTGTTTAGATCTCATCTGGGGCTTGTATAGTTTCTTTGTTTAGCAATTCAGAATTGAAATTCTTTATAAAGCTTTGTTAATCAAAAGGTAAAAACTTGATTGTTGCACACAGAGCCCTTCATCCTGAGATGGCTGTACATTTTCCAAAAGCATACTCTCCTTTCCAGAAAAGTAAATGATCCTTTGAAAACTAGGCAGTGCAGTGATTTTATTTACCTCAAATAGACCAAATTTAAATTCCAGAGTTGGCTGTTATGGCCTGACCCTGTTTCTAACTCTGCCAAGAGCTGTTGTAGCTGGGGAACTGTGGTTCCAGGCAGACTTGGGGCTGCACATCTTTAGCAAGAACATCCAATACAATGGTGAAGATTCCAAGCCATAAATTTCCTGTGAGCTGCAGTCACCTCTGGGGTGAACTGTATCACCTCCTCCATGTCAATGACCATATTGTTCCACCATACTGTAAGACCAAAAGGGACACAAGAAGGCACATTTCTGTAGGCAGAGTGGCCTGACCTGAACAGAGGAGGCATGACTTTGAATGAAATATTTTCCACCAAGACATGGCCTTGACTCTTAAAAGAGAAGAGGGAACTTTTCAGCCTTTTCATGTCCTGAAGATGGTGTACAGCTTCCTGTATTCAGGTTGTGATCCCTAGTCCTTGTTTTCCATGGCCCAATAGCATTGCTACAACCTTCATTATTTGCTTGATGATGTCAGCCCAACCAACCAACCTACTCTTCAGTCACCAGCAGCTTCTTGCATCACCTGGTGAATCTTCCCACTTCTGATGTTCACTAGGAAGTTCCCAGAGCAATGCAGATATTTTTAAGTTTTTATACTTTTATTTCTTGATGCCTACTCAGGTGCAGCCTCCTAATTTTAAGGGCTAGAGTACAACACATGGTAAGTCATGAGTGTGGTTGGGAAAAATACACTCTCCTTCAAGTTTTTTAACCTATTCTTAATTTACAGCATCCCAGAGCTGGACTAAGAGATCTGATCTCTCTCTCTCCCTCTGATGCATGCTCAGGCCTAGAAAATGCTGGAAATATCATAATGGCATAAAAATTACTTTTTACTCTAGAACATCTATTCTTCAATATTTAGCATGCAATGGAAAAGCAGAGAATCTGTGTAGGTGTCCAGGCAAAGCTTGCAGCTCCTCTTAGCAAAAATGTATGGCGGTGGTGCAGCTGAAATCGCATTTTCTGAAAGCCCTAAACTGTACCAGCTAGAGCAGAGTTAATGGCAACATATAAATGCCATTGGAAAAAAATTACTGTTGTTATATTTGCTCATTTTGTGGGTATTCAGGAATCTCCAACCAGGCTCTGGTTTGGATATATGGATATGTAGGACTGTGCAGACTTGGCAGGGTTAAACTGCCAGGGGTAAG
>NW_008654370.1:34987-35545 GCF_000695815.1 Acanthisitta chloris | reverse complement strand
CTCCCAGCACTCAGGTGTGCCAAAACCTTATGGTTTCTTTTAGACCTGCATAATTAAATGAGTGATGAGGAATTTCTCACCAATATAAAACTGAATTATTTCTTGCTTAAAATAGACCTGTGACCTCTCCAGGTCGTCAGCTGGTGTCAATCAGCCTATTCTGGAACTGGATCCTGCTTGGGTATAACACCACGAGCATCAGGACAGCATGGTGCAACCCCAGTGGGTCCAATATTGGGAAGGGACCATCATAGTGACCAGAAGAGAAGCTGGTCTGAAACACTCTTTTTTGGAGGAGTTTTCGTGTTCGGACAGGAATTCTTATCCCAGGGGGTGGCTCGGGGAGCTGCGGTGGACGTGGAGGGTTGGTGTGGGGAAGCTCACGCAGTTTCTCTCCCCGTTTAACACACAGCCTGGGTTGATAGTCGCCAGATTTTGCGAGCAGCCGGTAGATTTACGAGCCTGGGGAGCGCTCTCGGCTCCAGCCGCGAACTGCGCTGCAGCCCGGGAGGGGAGCCGGGGCCCCTCGCTGGGCTGCGGGGCTGAAACCCGGCACCA
>NW_008654370.1:7704-34933 GCF_000695815.1 Acanthisitta chloris | reverse complement strand
CCGGCACAAACAGGGAAAAACGACTATAAAAAGGAGAAAAGCAATGCAGAACAAAAGGGAAGGGGGAATTTCCTTCCCGTCTCCTCAACTTCGCACTTTTAAGGGGTTGAGATGCGCCGGTCCCTGCGCACCGCAGGGTTCGCAGCAGCAACCCCTGCGCAAAGGAGCTAGGGGAGGAGGGTTGGGAAAGAAAAACTCTGGGGACGGGGGAGAAAGTCAGAAGCAAAAGAAAAGAGAAATCTCGGAGAGCTACGAAAAAGAGAAACTTGTCCACAGGGTGTCACTCTTGACCCACATTTGGGCCAGCACACAGCCCGGCCTGTGGCCCCAGGAAATTGGGGATTTTTAGCTCCCCAACAAGCCTCCAAAAAGGCAAAAGTTTCAAAACCAGGCAGGCTGGCACCTCTGGATGTGCTAGCCTGGGCAGCTACGTATCTGGCTGCTGCCAGCCCTGCTTACTTACCCTGCTGCCCTCCTCACCCTGAGTTGTGCCTTGCCTTGCCCTGTCCAGAGGATGGGTTGGTGTGGGGTCCTGCTCAGGCCAGGGTTACAACCCACCATGGAAAAAATGGTGGAACGTGGAAGAAAACACTCTCCACCCGCAGCCAAACTCTTTCTCATCATTCAGTCCCAAACTTCTGCCATCCTCCTTCAATGTTTTAGTTTACTGTGAAATTCCCCTATCATCCCATACTTTCAGTCTGTGCCTTCTCCTGGGAAAACCTCCTGTTTCCTATGCACTGCCTTGTTGAATATGCTGCGTTACACCTTAATCCTAAACCCTGAACCAGGCTGAATTAAGTGCTGATAATCCTTCGCTTTTAGTAGCTGTTGCTCAGCAGAGATTGGATGGGTTCTTCAGCTAAGGAGAAGCCCTATGAATACCCATCTTGTTTTCTGTGCCAAGCTGCAGACTTCTGCAGCCAGGAGGGAAAAGCTGGGGTCAAGACAGCTCTGGATGTAGCCTGAAAGCAGGGAGAGACCTGACCTTTTGTGGGATGTGGTGTTGAGCCCAGGCAAGGCAGGTCTGCCTGCCTGCACTGCCTATGCCAGCCAGAGGGCTAGTTGACACATTTGTCTTCCCAGGATAGATGAAGGGAACTGTGGTCAGCTACCAAGCTTGGAGGGGCCAGTGGGTGACATGGATGCTGGGGTCAGCAGCACAGCAGCCAAAGTACAGCCTGCAACTTTTATAAAGCATCAGCAGAGAATGAATTATGGTGTGTCCTCCTGGCAAGCTTCCTGGAGCAGAGGACACACCGGCAAGAATACTATCTCCCCTTCCAGGGCTGGTTGGGACAGGATTTGTGTGTAGTGTGTACAGCACATAATTCATCAGGCTATCACTTACATAGCATGAGCTCAGCACTGCAGCATTCTCTGACATTTTAAAATATTCTGCTAGGGGCTCAGCAGCTTACTGGGCGCATCACAGGAGATACATCCCAAAATGGATGCTGTCCCCTTGCACAACTCAGCTCTCTGCTGGGAGGAGGTGCTCCCAAAAAACCTGCATCCATCAAACCTACTTGTCTGCAGCTCCCTTGTTTGTGCACTGACCTCACTCTTTTGCCCCAGGACAATGTTTTTAGGTGTACTTGGCAGCATTTTAAGCACTTCTTCATTTTCTTTCAGGCCATCCTGAACGTGACTACCCTGAGCTTTTATGGAAACACCTGCAATATGGAAACACAAATGTATAAATCTCTGTAATGTGAAAAAACAGCTTCATGAAGCAGCACACAAATGCAACCATGTGACATCAAAACTTCATTTGTAAGTATCTAAATATAGATCATAGCAAGCAGCAAACCCAGGCTTCAATTTTAAAAGTGAGGGCATAGGGGAGAGTGCAGAGTCAGCACTTCTTAAATAAGAAGTTCTTCTTGTACTAATTCATTTACAGCAGCATCTTCCTTTGACACAGCAAATTTGCATCACCGAATCCTGATCACAGAGACATAAAGATTTTTATGGGAGTCGGAAATAGCCTCCATGCAGGCACTGCTGTGGGATCACTGCACCACCGCCGACCTCCGCGCCCAGACAAGGGCACACTGCAGCTTGCACCAAGTAAACTGCGCAGGCTTTACTACTCTGTGTGCTTTTATCACATCCCATTTCAAATCCCTGGTTCCAGTTTGCTCAAGGTATTTTCTAGTACTAGTGGCTGTGACTGCCTGTGGTCCCAGGGAGCAGGACAGTGTGCTAAGCACCATGCAAGGGGGGCACAGGGCATGCAGGCTGAGTGGTGAATGCTGGGTACATCCTCCATCCCACCTGCCCACACCTGCAGCTCAGCTGTTTAGGATGATCAGGATATCATATTCTCGATGGTATTTCTTCATTAGGAACTATAGTGATAGGACAAGGAATAATGGGTTCAAGCTGAAAGAGAGTAGGTTTAGATTCGGTGTTAGGGAGAAATTCTGCCCCATGAGGGTGCTGAGGCACTGGCACAGGTTGCCCAGAGAAGCTGTGGCTTCCCCATCCCTGGCAGTGTTCAAAGCCAGGTTGGATGGGGCTTGGAGCAACCTAGGCTAGTGGAAGGTGTCCCTGCCCATGGCAAGGGGTTGGAACTAGGTAATCTTTAAGGTCCCTTCCAATCCAAACCATTTTATGGTTCTATATCCCACACACCATTGTATGTCTGTCAATTGCCATTATCTTTAATACTTAATGCCTTTAGGTATCAAAATTTTTCAAATCATTCTTCTTCTAGCCTCACAGTTTCCATAGAAATACATTTTAAATTTAGAAAAAGTCAACTGTCCTTTGAAAATTGCTGCAAACACTGAAGAGACACAGTGGCAGTGTCCTACCGAACTTATCCTGCCAAACAGTGGGGCAGTTTTGCAGGATTCAATGGTTCTCCAGATTTGTATGAGGAGTAACCTCACAAACCCACCTGCCAGGGTTTGAGCAGAAAGCAGAGGGGGGAATTAATGCTTTGAGAGCCCAAACTCTAATAACCTGAAATTAGCCTCATTCTGGGTTTACGGGAACCACTTCCTAAACCATGAGAGCTGTGTCTAACACACAGCCAAGACTCGATCCAGCTGCAGGGAACAGGAAATGTCTGGGGAAACAACTCCCTCCCCACTGCAGGACAAGTGGTGAGACAAGCTTGAAACAGACCCAACAGGGAAGCACTTTTCCAACCTGAATCCTCACCTGGGAAAGCACTGCTATTTAGGAATTGGATTTAGGTCTTACTGCATCAACAGGACCTAAGCAGATGCTTGAATGAATCCCTACATCTAAATCACCACAGAGACTGCAAATTCCAAAACGTTTTCCACTGGAATAATCAGAAGATCACACATTTTCTAAATATTGCATAAGCTGGCTAGTTGCTTGAATTTCAAATTTTGGGGCAAAGATCTATGTTATTATCAACAAAATCTGAAATGATTATAGAGTGTTTTTCACACTCTCATTCTTGTTCACTGATTTCCTATTTAATAGACATAAAGAACATTAAGTGTCATTTGTTTCCAGCCAAATGCTGAAATACTGGGGTTTTTTACAGAAGAAAAATCAAGTCACAACAATTTATATTTGATGGGACATAGAATGGAACACTGTGATGTTCTCAGATCAGGACATCCAGCTGAAGCTGCTGGACTTTGGCACATTGGTGTCAACCCAGGACACAGTGCTGCATTTTGATTGTCCCCATCAGATTTTCTTTTGGTAGCAAACTGGAGATTTTAATGTGGAAAATATAAGTTTGCACGGAAAGTTCCTTTTCTTCTATTCAGAAATCTGCTCTACACATCACGCACAATGCAGAAGGGTCAGCACATGACTAAAGAACACCCACTGCATCCATTCTGCATTTTGTCTATTAAAAATATACCTGTAATAGCAGGAGATTTCTGTGTTCATACACATGTTCCTCCGTGCTGCCTGCTGTGTTTAAGAGCACTTTTTTTGCCATGGCGTTTGGCTAAAATCCCAGCAGGACAACCAGAGCTGCTCTAACCATGCAGAGACGTGGGACAGGCAAGAAGAAAAGATGTCATCAGATGGGAAGAGGTGACAGAGGCATGCCAAGAACTGGCCAGAGCACCATGACCAAAAGTCAGGCACAAAGCAAACCTTCCCTCCAGTCAAGAAGGATGAACAGAGGCTGTTACACTTCCTAAAACACCAGCCATGGAGGGAACTGCAGCTGCTTCGTGCTCCAAAGCCCAGTTTCTCCCAGCCGCACAGCAGCAACACATGATATCTATATATCTGTATATATTTATCTATTTCTATCTCCAAGAATGACCTGGTAACTGTCAAAGAAAGTAACTACAGAAGTATACTTTACTACTGCTTTTGTTGGACTCATTCTGTACTTGAAAAGTAGTTGCTAAGGAAAACCAACCCATTGGTTTTGCCATGAGCAATTAATGCAGGTTACTGACAAAATGGTAACACAGGGCCAATGCTAACATTGGCACCCAAACATGTTATTCATCTATCTGTTGTGGGTCCCAAATAATGAGTTCTCTGCCTCATATTACATATCCACAAGCATGAGAAAGAAATTGAACCAAAACCCCAACTGTGCTACGAAAGGAAAACCCAAGGAGCAGATACCCCAAAGTGGTTACTTTCATCTGATTTGTGTCAACCCAGTAACCAGAAGTATGGTTACTTTCATCTGATTTCTGGTTTTGACAAAAAGGCAGAGGTCTCCACTTGCTCCATAGACCAGGTTTGTGGGTGAGTATCTTTTCCACCCATGGGTCTTGTGTACACCTTGCCTTTTCCTTTCCCTTGGATTTGGTTTTCTTATTGATGCTCCTCTCCAGCCATCATCTGATCACAGCACTGCAATGATCCTTTGTGCCACAAGAGCTGGAGCAAGAGTCAACTGACAACACCACCTTTGAAATTACCTTTTAAGCAGTAGGATTTAATCCATGGCATATCTACTTTTACATCATAGGCCCCAACCTTAATAACACTCCATGTCATTTTTTTTCAGCATCATGTCTCAAGCCACTGCCTGACTGGCTGCTGGCAGGTTTGGTGCCACATTCAAATCCCTCTCCATCTAACTTACTTTTGTGGTAGATAACAGCTATACATCTTTGCACCAGGACTGTCTGCCTCACTGATCTCTTCATTTGACCCACACATTTCTGATCTACAGAAAACACGAACTGTGGTTATTTACAACACTAGAAATGATGAGGCAGCTCATGGCCCACTTGCTTCTCATTTGAGGCACAGAAACCACAGTAAAAAACCACCTCCTTAGTGTCCACATTGGTGCTGCTGTTGCATGTTAAAAACACCATCAGGAAACTGTGTTTAACAGTGCATTGTTTTCTCAGCATAGGAGAAGGAGGAAAAAGAATTACAATGGATTTGTGACATTTAAACCACATTTAAAACAAGGTGAGAAAACAGCAGGAGGATCAGCTCTTTTCATTCTTTCCCAGCACGTTTGGCATGGGGAATCCCACCTCCTCCCACCAGGGAAATCACCATGACTTTCCAGTTCAGAGGCCAGGATGAAGAGGCAGGTGAGCATAGGAACACGAGGGTCAGTGGTTGTCACCGGAGAACTGGTTTGGCACTGGTGAGAAATAAAAATCAATCTGTGGTCCCAGCCAGCTCAGAGCATGAGGAAATGTGGTTTTTTTCAGGAGGTTTCTCTTCCACCCTGCTCAAGAACATGGGAATAGGAGCCATATTTGCATTGTGTTGCCAATCCTGGGTTATGAAAGCACAACTAAGGACTCGAAAATTGCAGGTTGCTTCTTAAAATTGCAGCCTGCATGGTGCCAGTGTTAGGGGTGGTTGTCCATTGTCCTTGCCTGGAAAAGTGGCCATACTCCTTTGCCTCTTCCTGCTCTCACTACACTGGGAGGTACTAACATCTGTCCAGATGGGGATACTTACCCAAAACATGCAACAAGGCTGAATCTTGATGGGAAACAATGGGCAAATTCTGGTGGTGGATCATCTGCACTGTCTTATGGTGAAAAGACCTGTAGTCCTGCAGGTGAACCTCAGCCAGCTCTAGCTGAAACTTCCTGGCCCTTAAAAACAAAGTAAGGCTCATTAATCCAAATTAGATGCATCAACCAGACATTTCGGCTTCCCATCATTAAGAGGTGCTAATAGCAGCCTGCAGGCATCCTTCACCCAAACCTCCTTCATATCCTACCTTGACAATGGTGTGAATGATGGCTCCACACCTGCTTTTGCTACCTGTGCCAATATTTTCATAAGCAGGATAGGAAGTTTTGTGCGATTCAGTTCTGGACTGTTTTATTTCAAGTTTAAAAAAATCAAAACAAAAGGGATCTTCAATATTAAAATAATATTTTTTGTTACAGCTGAGGCAGCTTCTGGCCATTGCTGCCTCCTGCCATGCCACAGAGATGTCCCATCCTCTGAGCCACCAAGCAGAGAGCACCTACTCCAAAGGCACTCCACAACCATAAGAGTGCACCAAAGCTGTGTTCCTCTATTTCAGGTTAAAATTACAGATTTAACTGTATCTCATAATTTACCACACTCAATTCTTCACCATCCAATCTTTTCCTTATTTTCAGCATCCCCACATTTTTCATTTTCTTTCCCCATCACATATTCATTGGATGCTGTACAAACAAGTGTAGATTTAAAGTGTCCCTGTAACATTTAACTTATTCTGTGACTTAATAATAAAAAGAGCACTGAATAGAAAGGCTAGAGTTCAATTTCTGGGCTCTATTGCCATTTGCAAGCTGCACTCTCCCACAGCTCCTCACTTGAAATACAGCCACCCATTCAGCTTTATGCTAGCTCTGGAGCAATAAAGCTGCACTTTGCTGGAGGAATTTTAAATGGTTCTACACCAATGCAGAGATCCTTAAAAAACAAATTTAAAAACATAAAAAGTGAGAGTTGAAGTGAAACTTTTCAGTTTTACCAAGTGGGTCTGCAAATTATCCATCTTTATAAAGAAAATTTTCCTTTGCTTTCAGAAGTGAAAAAGGACGATTTTTTTTGGATGAGGATTTTTAATTAAAAAGGCCCCAGAAATATAAAACTTGTAGAATGAGAATTAAAGAAAAAAATACATCTACCTTAGGTGGAAATCGCCTTCATATTGATGCATTTAACAATTTAGACTGCAGAAGCCTATAACCCAAACTCTGTTCCTGGGGTCAGGTCCATGTGGGATGTCTGGAGAGCTTTTGAGAGCACTCACATGGCCAACAGGCAGCAGGATGTGACCCTCTGCTCCACACTGAGGGAACAACATCAGGTCTGTGCATCTTGCTGTGTGCAGGAGATTTATTACCTGTAAGGTGTCAGAGTGCAATGAGCAGGGCACAGAGGGGACATCTCCCATGTCCAATTGCCTGTGGCATGGCACTTCTCCGCCAGGTGCTTGTTTTCTTTGTCTGCCTTGGATTGAGACTCCCTGGAGGAGAGCCCACTCCTGCGCAGTGCAAGGCGCCGCAGAGGCCTGGCTGCACCTGGATTTCTAGGAGGGAAATTAAGCAATTGCAAATTGTTACTCTCATTTTTTGACAATTTCATGCCAAAGTTCTGTTTCTCTTCAAAGCTGAAGGTCAATGATTAATTCAAAATGTGTATTTTTCCCCTAAATTATGGACTGGGGAAATAATACAGAGGCAATAAGCCCAATTCCACTCTCTGTTATCCCTTTCTAAAGCTGAAAAACTCACTCTGTTTGCACCAAGTCTCTGCCTTCTGATTTTTCTGCCTTTTCCAGGGCTGCAGCTGCAGTAGTCTTTTTATGGATCCAGGTTCTCCCAAGGACCCATGCATGCATTGACCTTCCACTTGGACCAGCTGAACTGGACACCAGCCCTCACAGGCCTGGAAGCCTCTTATCTGGGATTCAAAAGTCCTTTCAATGCAGAAATTGATGATGTATATGGTGACACATGATGTGACTTTTGGGGTTGTCCTGTGCAGGGTCAAGAGCTGGACTCGATGATCCTTGCGGGTCTTTTCCTGCTGGGGATATTCTATGATTTTGTGATTCTGTGTACGAGATGATGTGCTGATCTAAATCTCCCTGGATGAAGGTGTTGAGGACACAGCTACCTTTGAGAGGCCACATACATTTTAGCAGAGTACAGATTTTACAATCCATTATGGACTTCACTGTGTTTTTATTATTAATGTGTCTTGAAAAATAAGATGTTTAGCTAAGCTTACTAATTCCTTGAAACTCAAATCATTTAAGCTGTCTAACCTTGTTCAGGATAATTATTTCTATCCATTATCCATCATGTTAAAAATGACAGCTCTGGGACAAGGAAGCTTTTCAAGCAAATGTTTTAAGACAGTGTTTTAGGTTGCAGGCACTAGCAAATGTTAATTAAATTAGATAAACAATGACTCAGAGTAGCTGTGCTACACTGGAAAGAAAGATGGGAAGTAATGGGGGAAGGAATTTGGCAGCTCAAAGGTCAAAGCAGCTTTTTTGGAACCAAGAAGCTGTCCCTTGAGCAAGTACCTTGCCTGAATTCAACAGGATGAAAAGAACTGGTGGCTTTTACTTTTACACCTCCAGATAGCATTTGTGTGGGTTTATTGAGTGTTTTTCTACTAGGGAGTGTGGTGCACATTACCTGTCTAAGGCGTCCTCCAAGCCCGTCTGCCAGCCTTGGCCACACGATCATGTGTGACAACATCCTGTTCCTTGGGTAGGGTCAGTCCTGAAACTGTGGGTCCAGGCTGAATGTTGGATCATCCCATTTGGTAGAAGTCGCCCACTGGATAATTCCAGTGACACAGCTATCCTTAACCTGTATGACAACAGAGCTTAATATTAGTTTTTAATACTTAATGCAACAATTCTAATCGTCTTGTGTGACTGTTCCTGCAGTGTGCAATAATGTTTTGAAAATCAAGGCGCCAAAAGAGTTTCTCCTGAGGACTTGTTGCAGTAAAGATCCCAAGTCAAATACTTGGTTTTGAGTTTTCCATCTACCCAAAGACAAGAGGCTGAAGCTGAGAACCTCACTGTTGCTGAGAAAGTAAGTGACTTGCCGATTTGAAGGGGATATTGGTGTCCCACACTGTCCCTCTCTCAGGTCCTGCAGGGTGCTGGAGCTCACGCTTTGGAGGAGTTTTGGAAAGGATTTGTTTCACTGCTGCACCTATGGAGTTTGTACAGCGAGACAAAACTGTGAGTGCAGCAGGAGTGCACTTGATGGAGGAAAGAGGGAAGAGAGTCACACAGCACTCTTAAAACACATTGTCTTACAGAAGTATATGGGACACCTATAGAATCATAGTATCATAGTATGTTAAGGCATTGGAATGGACCTTAGAGATCATGTAGTTCCAACCCCCTGCCCTGAGCAGGGACACCTCTCTCCAGCCCAGGTTGCTCAAGGTTTTATCCACCCTGGCCTTAGACCCCACCAGGGTTGCGGCATCCACAACCTCCCTGGGCAGCCTGTGCCAGTGTCTTACCAAAGAATTTTATAGGCTTTAGTCTGTTACATCTTTTAGCGCACAACAGGCTCTTAAGTTTGTTCCTGTGGCCTTTTGTCCCCAGCTGCAGCAGGAGGCAACAGACCCTCCTCCCTGCAGGCTCAATGACCGTCTCCTACCTGTGATGGGAGGCATTTCTGGTGCCTACAGGGACTAACCAATGCTGACTCCTGCCGTGATTGGGAAGCAAAGGCTTTGGGAATGAGTTAGAAACCATTAGAGAGTAAGCCAGACAGCTACAGCTCTCCCTAATGAAACCAGAAACTGCTAAACTATTCTAATCCCTGCACATCTCAGGTCATGTTCCTCCAAGCATTCAGCTGACTTGCCTTTCTTTCTGGAAACAGAGGAACCGCATTCTCCCTCTGCACATGGTCCCTGATGAGGGCACGTGGCTCCCTCACCCTTGGCATCTCTGACATTCAGCCAAGTGTTGGGTTTTATACTACGGAGATACTGGTCTGTTCAAACTTTCTTCACCTGCTCTGATCATTTCAGCTCCTTGGGGACACACACCTCCATGCCACTGCCCAGCTAATTAGTTGCTTCACTGGCTGCATCCTACAATTCTTCAGTGATGGGTCCCCATCTGACATCTTATGACAACTGATTAGTAAAGTAGGCCACGAGTTTAAGAAATATGTAATTTGGGCACCACTTGCTATTAACCGTTTACATGCTCTTGTTTGTTTGTTTGTTTTCTTAAGAAATTGGTGCCCTTCAATGTAAACAACAAAGGATAAGAAAAAGTTTGTGAACTGGCAATTTTACAGAGCATGATGCAGTAAATCTTAAGATCCCTTCAATGACAAGCCCTGAAGAGGCAATGAGGGAATATATATCCTTACTGCAATGCTACATATTACAGAAATCTAGATAGCAAGGCAAGATCAAAAATTCCTCTGTCCTATAGTCTTGGGCCAGAACCATAGGCAAACTAATTTATTAATTAGAATTAAGTAAAAACACCCTGTCTTCACCCCAAGTTCCCCTGCCAACAGAGCTGAAAAGAAACAATAAATAAAACGTGAAGGTTTAAGTGCAATGAATGCTCCTCTCCAGGTTAAAAGAATGTCAGCAACTACAGCACCACAGCAGTTAAATGTCGTTGAAGATTTGACTGCCTTTGGTTTGGGATTTGCTCTCGCTTGAGAGCTGGTCAAACCAATCTTTCCAAAACACTGACTTCTGAACTTTTGCCAGAGGTGCCTCTCTCCGGTGACCAGGCAAGCGACATGTTAAACCTGTCAGTTCAGAATAAGCAGGAAAGTGTGCACCCACCATGGGGAGGGCATTTAAAGGCACAGGATTTCCTTCTCTGAGTGAGGTGGAGGGCTTGCATATGTACCAGGAGGCTTATGAACATTTGGGGAGAGCAGTAGGACCCCATTGCCAGTAGGCTCTCTCCATCTCAGTGGGATGAAGAAGGCTACCCCAGTTTTAAAATCCATCCTTTCTAAAGGACAGGGCTCTGGTCTTGCAGGATGATGCACAATCTGATTTCAGAGAAGCCTGAAAAATTAAGGGGGAGAAAGAATAAAAAATAAGTGGCTAACAAAAAGAAATGAGAGACAAAACCTTACAGATTTTGTGTTCCAGTACTGGCTAAGGGTAAGTAATTTCTGGTCTAAGCCACTCTTGACCACATGTTCAGCCTTCCTGCTAATTTTGAGGGCACTGCAACCACTGGTAACACAGGTTGTGACCACATGGCCGCAGTGGTTACTTCAGAGTCTGTAAGAGACAAGGAGTCAACAGGAGCCATCAGAATACTGGTTTTAGCACCATGGTTTGGAGGGAGTCACAAACAACTCATGCTCCTCTTGAACCAAACAGTCCTGGTGTAATACAGCAGGTTCTCCTTTGAAGAAACACCCCTAAAAAAGTCCCCTCTACATACTTTAGTAAACTAATATCTATCATGAGCCTCTGATGTCAGATCAGGATAGCTGGACTCCTATGGCTGGGAAGCTGAATGCCTGTGGTCTAGCCTAGCACAAACTGAACTCACACCAGACCCACAGCTGAAATGGCTCTGCTGCCATCAATCCAAGGTCTCATCCCATTCATGGAGAGGAAGATGATCCACTCTCACCCTTCCAGGTCTCCCTATATTTATACAACATCACTTACATTGGGCAGTACCATCTCACCTGCAAGAAACAATGTGAGTCCAGAGCAAAGTCTGAGCCTGTATTTTCACCCTGGGGTATCAAATCAGCCAAGACATATCTCCAGCTCTTTCAATATTTATATACAGCTGAGAGTAAGTGGTCTCAGGGCTGGCAATGGCACAGAAAACAAACATCTCTATATTTCACCATACACAATCATGCCAATACCAGGATGAGGTCCCAGTGCTGAGTCAAGATATCCTGAGAGGTTCACCACAGGTAGGTGAAGTTGAATGCAAGCACACAGGAGATGTCAGAATACAGAGGAGAGAATTTGAAGGACTGTGTGATTAAAACACACATTCATGTTTCAGTTCCTACTTAAAAAAAGAAAAGGGAGAATAATCCACAAGTACATTCAGCTCTCTCATAGCAGCAATTATCACTTCCAACTATCCTCAGTTGGCTGGGAGACTGCATCCCATCCTGCCAGATACTGACCTGGCCTTAGTTTTTCACACCTTGGTCACTTGGCTGTATTACAGCAAACCGATATACCTGGGCATGAAGCCTGCAACACTTAGGAAACTCCAAACAGTACAGAATGTTACAGAAAAACCTTTTCAGTGATACTCACTGCCACCAATACATCACATCTATCCTCAACTGTCTACAATAGCTTCACAATTTTAATTTGGGGACATGTTCAAGTTTTTGACCCTCTTCTTTCTGATGTTCCTTGGCCTGAAGTTAGGATATCTGCAAAATTGTGTGAAATTATTGAATAAGAATCATGGACAAGAAACACATTTTCATGGTGCAGTAGAAACCTTTCCAACAGGAGTAAAGCTTGTCTAAGTGGGAGACTGAACTTTTCCATGAGCATGGTATGAACTTGCCTAATCATAGATGATTATGTGTGCTGTAAACAGGAGACATATCCCTCTATCAGCCAAGAACACTTGTAATTGCTTGATGAATATGTAGTATAAAAGTAAATAAATCAGAAAAAACTCTGGAGGAAACCACCAAGTTCTCCTCCAGGTATTCCTCTTATTGGTTTTCATGGCTCACACAGACCATCCCCTCACTCAAAACAGATACAGGTAGGCAAATAAAAGTCACAAGCTGAGGAGACAGTCAGCAAGATGTGTTCAAAGGGTGTTCCTGAATGATCTGTTTTCTGCATCTCTCCTTTGTAACCAAAATTTACAGCAAGTCAATTTTTAGTTATTTTAGATGAATAACAACTGGACCACTACAGTTGTTTAAACCCACCAGGGGTGGCTCCGTCTCACCAAGTTCAGATCTCTCTCCTCCCAGATCTGAGGATTTTGAGCAAATATCAAACAATCCTGTGTGTAATGTAAGGAAAACTATAGATATTAGTGAGATGCAGGTGAATTGTAAAAAACCCCTTTGTGTTTATACTTGAATTCTTGGTTTGTCTGAATAATTCCAGTAAAAAAGAGGAGCTTTCACATTAGATTTCCAATTCCTGGCTGACAAAAAGATTAGGTGAATAATTTTTTCTTGTAAGTTTGGCAAACTCTTAAAGAGGCAGTGCCGTTTTTCAGAGAAAGTTGCTTTAGTTGAGTCATAAATGTATGTTTGGCCAGAGTTTTGGCAAGTAACTTCAGCTAGTTTTTGTCCTATGTAAGCCTTTTACGTCATGCTCTAGAAGCAACAACAGCTGTTAATTATTTATCAGCTGATGAACACTGGCCTATTAATTGCAAAACATTATAAAATAGATTAGGCAGAAAAGCTCAGTATGTATGCAGGCAGGGGTTTTGCTCTGCTTTGCATGTGACTTGATTAAATAAGAAATTTTATGTCTCTGCTTAGTTTACAGGAGTTACCTTCATCAGTGATTTGATCTCAGGAACTCTAACAGGCCCACAATCTTCAGATAAGTTTACTAAAAAACGGAAGATTTTTCAGACTTCAAGGTCTTTGTGCCCCTATCTCAACCCTAGTCCATAATAAGTATGAATTCTCTCATACCTCCAGCATATGGTGTTTTGAACCAAAATGATTAGAGCTTCTTCAGAAGGGGAAGCAGTAATGAGCAAGGAGAAGACCACAAGATTCAAGAGATTTCTCCAAACTTCTACATGTTAATTCTTAGCATATTCTTGTCATTCAATACTATTTGGTGCTGTGTCAGAAGACCACTGTAGACAGTGACTCACCTGCATTACAGATCCTACTGGCTCCTTTCTTGGTCTGTTGACAAAAGATTGACTTTGTACCAACGAGACACAAGTTTATGATTTTCCTAGCACCTCCCTTGTGCTGGTGGAGTATTTTCAACTTATGAAACTGGCTGCAGTGTACAACAGTCTCTTTCACATACAAATGGCGATACCAAGGTGAAGTGAAAACATACACAGAAGGTTTTTCTGGAAGCTGTTCTGGGTGAAGGACCTCTGAGCAGGATTCCTATGCTGTTGTCCACCATGCAGGTGTTTTGACATGTGTGAGCATGAGTGGCCTGGTATCAGCATTGAGATAATCTGCTCCAGTTGCCCATGTTTATCTGCTTGTCCATTACCCACCACTTGACCCGGTTCTCCTGTTGGCCTTCTAACATCATCAGTTTTGGGGCTGGCCAGGAGCATGTCGTTATTAGACTTTGATTTCTGATGCATGGCCTCCTTCACTTTTTAAGAAGGAAGATCATTTTCCATGACAAACAGACATCCCAAGAGGTCAGAGCTCATCAACCTACACACAATGGGACCAGTGCACATTTGAGTAGGTTGATTGAATTAAACAGACCCTCTCTGATTCACAGCAGCTGAGAATTGCACTAAGGCAAGGGATTTGAGAGGATATAGGAGTTGTCCCAACTGTGAAACCTTTTAAAGTTTGGTTCACAGACCTGCAAAGCAGAGAACAGAGGGGAACTATGTGCCTGAAGATTTAAAACAGTCACAAAGGTGGTGAGAAAATTCCATGGAGATTTTGTCTTATTTGCTGGATTTGTTGTGCCAGTTACAAATTACTGCATATTCCAGCAGTCAAACAGCTGGAAAGAGCATAAGACCTTGGGCTCTGACCAGCTTCCTGAAGTGCTCACTAGAGCAGCTTCTCTCACTTCCATTGCATTTGGTACTGCAACATTTTGGGTCAGCAACTTCCAAAGAAAAACTTTTAAGCCTTTCAGAAAGTCATACCAAGTCATACCCAACTCCAAAGGAAACAAAAAAACCCCAAAACAGTTGCATGCAAACTTCGTTTGAAGAAAGAGGGAAGGGTGGGAACAGTGTCCTTGTTGCTTTTTACTCTAAATAGCACCAGGAAACTACAATCCCTGAATAAAAAGGAAATAAACTTTCAGGGCAGGTTGTGGGACCAACAGTTTACACACGAAACCAATATTCATGTTTAACAATCTGAAAATGAGACAGCCCTGCACTGCACAGCCAGCCACATAGAAAATAAACAAAACCCTTGGAACAACCATCCTGGAAGGCTTCAGTTCCAATTCAGACCAACATTTGAGTGCACGATGAAGGTGTGACTGCAGGGAGACCAATGGTCCTCCAGCTGGGACCCAGGGGCTGGGTAAGAGGGGCCAAGCCCATCCCTTTTGCCATGAAGCCAAGGTCAGCCTTGCCTGAACGAAGGCTGCTGGAAGGGGGCCATAATTCACAAAATCATTTAAATGGTTAAATGGGCTACACATGTGGCAGAGTGCTCCTGGAGTGACAACTTTCGAGTGCTGTATTCTGTTTAAATAATCAATGATGTATTTCTTTTCCTTTTCTTTTCTTTTTTTTTTTTTTTTTTACAGGACTTGTACATCCTGTAAAGTGTCTTCAAGTACAGAAAATTCCCAATTGCTCTAAATCTCCAATCACCCTGACCACTGGGCTTTGGCCAGCTAAACCAGAGCAGAACTGGGGCAAAAATGAAAGTGTGTTTATAAAAGTCTCCACTGTGTGAGATACCCCTAAACTGTTTCCTAACAGCATCTGATCTAAGAGGGGCTTGAACTCCAGTTTCATAGGTACTGCTTGGATCTCTGAATGCTCCTCATGTTCTTAATCACGTCTGCTCCTGAGATGAGGCTATGAATAATTAACTATGCCTCCAACATTACCGTCATAGATTATGGTGGTGGTGACTTGTGGACTGCCATGCGCAGCATAAACCATTTAGGAAACTCTGTTATCCACTTTCCCTTTATATTTGTCTTGCAATCACTTACCGCTTAAAAGGGTAAATCTTTCATAGCTTTAATTAAAGCATTTAAAATAATTTACACTGAAATTGTATGTGCTTGGGTCTGTCAAAATTGATGCTTTAATAACATGTCATCCCTTTTTTCGATTGCCCTGAAATCTGTTAAAATTACCACTAATCTAATTGGGAACAAAGTTGTCAAATGCATGCAGCTCTGACAGTTTGTCTTTCTGCAAACTGCCGACAGATTGCAAGTTACGCATGTGTTGAGCAGATGGGTAAGTTAAAAGGAACACAAAAAAAAGCAATTTATTAAATCACCTGGAACCAGCAGCTCCATTCCAAAAATAGTGAGAATGAAATATAGCAAGAGCTAGGAGAGTTGGCACTGGAATATGCCAGAAGGTACCAGTTACAAAACAAGATAAACATTTTGAGAAGCCTCAGCTGTGTTGCAGAATAATGAGGTGTTATTTAACCCGATATAGATTACCAGCAGAAATTAATTTAGGGTGCAGGGTTTTGTGAGAGTGTGCGAGTGTGTGAGTGTGTGTGAGTGTGGGGTTTTTTAAAGGATTTTTTTTTTAATCCCTGTGTTTTAACTCATTCATGCCTGAAAGACAAATCCCTCATGTCTCTCCCTGAACCCCACAAAGCTGCTGGACCCACTGTACACCCCTGTGGCAGAGGCAGGCAGTGGGTGTCCTCTCCTTTGGTTTTCCCCTACATCCTCCCTTTCACAGGCATCTCCCTCACATCTGAGAGAGGCCAAGGTTGCAGGTTCCTCAAAAGCCTTGACCGTTGACACCCCTCAGCTAGGCAGTCCCCTACCTGCCCATGAAATCCATCTTTTGGAAGGAAATATGAAGAGGAGACAGGCAGAGATGGAACCCTGCAGGGACAACTGGCCTATCCACTCAAGTTCTACCCTTCCCAATCCATTCCTTGGCCCTGCTGCTGCTCCTCTGTTTTCTGCCCATTCTCCATGTCCCCCACAAGCAGCAGAAGATGAACTCTGAGGCCATTTCATGGGTCTAGTCCACACTGCACATGTCCCTCTGCCCCAGGGACACACACTCGGCTGTGTTTATACAGAGCTTAGGAAAAAACAGACTTCATTCTTGGTTGCTCTGTAAGCTTAACTCTGTTCAGCAGCATTTATTATTGAAGAGCAAGACCAAGATTAAAACCAGTGCAGAAGCACTGGGTAAGCACGTTTCACCCACTGAGACCACCATGGAGGACACTGGGATGAAGATGATCATGTGCTTCCCTTGGTTCTGTGCCAGCTTGGAGGGAGGGATGAAGGCACAATGCTTCATGGGTTCATGTGGATTTTCAGTGAAAGCTTTGCAGTTAGGGGTGCTGTGGGCAGAGAGTGACTTCTGTGCTTTAGGGCCCTCTGATCCCATGCACAGCTTTGCCAAAATACCCGCACCAAATCCTGCCCACAGCAGCCAGGTGGGCAAAATAGACAGTGAGAGAGGACAAACAGGTTCTAAGACACCACATCACCTTGAACCAAAGGAATATTCCTCAATCCCACAAAAAAACAAAAAAAAAAAAGAAAAAAAGAGAGTGCTCCCACAACTACAAAGTACATTAGGAAAGAAGGTCTCTCAGCAACTTTATGAACAAACTTTATAAGGCACAGTTTAAATGGCCACGACATCATTTCAGCAAATGGAGATACCCTGATTTAAACCAGCTGACAACCTGGCCCATAATGCAAGGCAATAGGTATCGCTTCCCAGAGAGCAGGGAGCTGGTGCCATTTCATACATGTGCTCAGGGAGGAGAAAAGATCATAAAAAGAGTTTCAAATGAGAGGTTACAAGCAGAATTGATTCTCCTTTTTTAATTTTTCCTTTTAAATAAGGAATAAGCATTTTGACCTCTTCTTTCCCATAGAAAACTCAAGGAGGAAAGCGCCTGATTTCTACATCTTAAAGATGTCTTTACATCCTGGTGTAAAGATGGATGAGCCATTCTTGTGCAAAAGTGATGGCATTCCTTGTGTAAAATTCAGATTTATAAGTCTCAATGAACAAGAAAGATGGAAATCTAGCCCTAGGTAACATTACTGCACTCAACATCCTTAATGCAAGCTTAAAAGGATGTAACATAAATGCAAGATTAAAAGGATGTAACATAAACCAGCTAAGAAGCATGATGGGCTTGATTCTGGAATGGTCTCCAGGTAGTTTGAATTGTGACTGACACTATGAAGGCCAATGAAAGAAACCTAAAATATCAAAGAACAGTGAAAATATTTGAGATATTTCAAGCAAGGTTGGGTCAGCCCCTGCATTCCTGAGCAGGGATGGAGGCAGAAGGTGTTATTAAACAACATTTATTCCTACACATCCAAAAGCCAGAGCTCTTCTGATCCCTGCTTGGCTGCCTCCCCACAGTGGCCTGTAAGCCACATCTCTTCTCTCTGTCTTATCCTGGAGTCCTTCCACAAATCTTCCCTCTCCTGTGCCCCCCTCCTTATGTGTCAGGGGGTGGCTTCAGATGCTGGTCCCCACTTTCCTTTTTCCTTTCACCACAATTTAAATGGACATTTTTCCCCCCGCCCCCAATCCAAGCGGGTCATCATTTAGAGCCTGTGATTTATTTAATGGTGGTTTTAACCCCACTTAGAAATAGGCTGCTTTCATGATTTATTGATTCCTTCTTCCCCTTGTTAATTTGACTCATTTCTTAGGAAATTATTCATAGTTAATCATGGTAAGAATAAAATTAGTTATAGTGCCCGCTTTGCTGCAAAGGGAGCGTAAATAACTTTTAAAGCAAATCGGAAAGAAAAACATGTTAAAGAAAAAAGAAGGAGGAAAAAGAAAAAGCTAGAAGAATATATATAAAAAGATGATCATCCAAAGGGGGCCGTAAATTAAAACTCTCTGCTGTTCCTGGTTAGAGGAAGGCACAAATTTACATTCCACAGGAGCATGGCTTTTACAGCAGGCTCTCCTCAATTGAATTTGCCATATCTTCTGGGAAACACACCATTTGGAAGATAAAATCTCCCACCACTCCACCACCACTGCCACCATTCAGAAGATTAAAAAACCCCGCCAACTCTGTTGTGTGCCTTTTGTGCCCACTAGAGGAATGTAAAACCATTATATTTAAGTATCATAATGGCCAACATATGCTTTTTCTTAGAAATGACACCACCATCTGGATTAAGTTCTCCTGATCATTTCAGACAATATTACGATTATTATTTTTTTTCTCCCCTTCAGGAGAATGAACTGCCCAGAAAGCAACAACAGTCGCAGATGGGGAATTTTTGCTTTGCCTTTTCCACCGCTGGCAATGTTAAGAAACGTGGTAAATTCTTTATGTGTACCTAAATCCTTTGATTTCACTTGCTGATTGGTCATGAAAACCTACCTGGGTACACCCCAATACCGAGGCTGTGAGACTCCTGTTGCCTTTGGCCATACGACTTCACTATTATAGTTAATAAAGTATATAATTGCTGTAATGATAAAATTACATCGTGTTACTGTTTGCTGCAGTTTCTTCCCCACAACCATATTAGTCATTAAATATTACACTGACTGGTACATGGAGAAAGAGAGGCAATCTTAACCCTTCACTGGATGAGGGATTTCAGCATGTTGGTGTGCAAAGGGAATGTCTTGTCACCTGAGTGACTCCTTACCAGCCCCATGGCTATTGTCGTGGACGTTGGAGACCTTCTGGGCCACCACATCCAACTGGCTGTAACTGGAAATGGGCACGCCGGGATAATTGATGTGCTCAATCTGACCATGCACAGGTGGCAGGGAGACGGCATACAGCAGCTTCTCGGGTTTGCTAGTGCCATCTGTTGCCACAGGAACATCTGTCGTCAAGGTCACCCTGTCACCCTCTGTTAAAGTTACAGGTTTGGCGAGTAGAACAATGTCACCTAAAAAAATGAAATGAAGAAAAGGGGAAACCAACGGGAAAGAAATGAAAAAGGGGAATATATTCCTTATTACATCCCAGACTAGGAGAGAATAGGATAAAAGTGAGCCTTTCAATTCAGGGCAAGAAGAAGATTTTTATCAAAATATATTGGGAAATTATTTTTGCTTTAGGTTTTAGAGACAAACAGGACATTTACAATAGAAATTGCTGCAGAGCTATCTCATTTGTTTTCATATATGCCCCATGGTGAGTCTCACTTTAAGGCTAATGCTAAGTGGAATCACAAGATTTTTATCTAAGCTCAGCCTGGGTGAGTTTATAGAGGAGACCATGTATTTATCTGGCTGTGTGATTCATCCAAAATATTGAAGCCAGCTTTGATTTTCTCTTTGGGCAGAGAGAATGACCCAGTTGTTTAGAAAGAACAATTATGTTAATAGATCCAAACAAGCCAATGGACAGAACACATTAATGAACTAAGCACTAAGCGCAAACGCTGTGTTTTAAGCCGATAGTGATGCTGTAACCTCAGCAACAGAGATTCTGGCACCATTAGATTTATTTATGAGGAGCCCCACTGTATGGGCCAAGGGCCAGGGCAATTTTCACGTGTACAAAGGAGTAGCCCCAAAAAACTGAGGCTGCTGGAAAGATGAACAACTGGTCTTCTCAGAAGAGGAGTAGCAATGATTTACCTAGTCATATCCACTTCATCCTTTCCTATCATAACCCTCCTTGTTTTTAAAAATATATCTGGATCAGGGTGGCAGCACAAGGGTTGACCTGCCAAAGGTAGAAGCAGAGACAAGTTTTTATCTGAGGATGTTGCAAAAGCAAGAGAAGAACGTCAATCAGTTTTCATTGCTGTCAGTCAACCTGCTGATGACAATATACAATAGTGGCATTTCTAGCCTGGACTCTTTTTTTTTTCTGTTTCTTGTCTATTATGCTGCCAAGTGACTTTCAAAAACAACAGGTTCCTATTAAATGGAGAAGGCTGCCAACAACATTTGAGAATAGTGGTTGTCAAGGCTTGGGGGGTTTAAAATTTTATTTACATAACAAAATGTGCACCAATTTCCATGCTTTTCACCCCGTTTGATGGCTCACCTTTGCTGTTAACCCATTTAACACCACCACTGCTGCAGCTAGCATGGGAAATGAAAAGTGTGATTATGTGTTCAGGAAGTGACTATTAGAAATTAGTTTAAGGACATCATAGTAATTCCAAATACAAATACAATTAGCTAGCTTGCCTTCATATAGTAAAGACTGTAATTATGTAAAAGAAAAATCATCAAGAAGGAAAATAACCAACCCCTTTCCCTGTACAATCAACATTATCAGAACTCACCAGTCTTGAAGCATTTGAACAAATTATGTGTGCTGCGTTGGAGAAGTAGTTGGGTGGTTTTTACTTTTTTGGTTGCAACTTTGAAGGAGACCAAATTTCTATGATATCTCACTGAACTGTTTCAGACTGTTTCAAGAATGATCTGATACCAAGAAGGAGCATAGAGGAGAGACAGAACCTAGAAAGACAAGAGATGGGACAACACTGTAGGAAGCAGACAGGACATCAGCCTGCTGTACAATCTGCTCAAGGGTTACTGAAGTCCATAGTCAAGGGCAAGCTGATTAAGTAGATGCAGTGCTCATGCTGACTCATTTTCTTTACAATAAATCCAAACAAATAAGATAAATTAAGTAGGCAACAGTGCAAAAGGCAAGTGCAGTAAACCCAACTTCATTTTTCACATATGGAAAAAAGGGCCAAGTTTCCCACAGCATCAGGTTACAAACTCCCATCACTTAACACTGGGGGAATAAAAAGGCTCCTTATGTTCCTAGTTATGAGCCCAAGGATGAAGCTCTCAAGTCCATACTTAAGTCGCACTGCTTGGTGTACACTGCTGAACTGGGATGTAAGCCATCAAACAGTACAGTTTGATTACCATGAAGCAGGTATTAAAATAATCATAGGATCATAGAATGTCTTGCGTTGGAAGGGACCTTAAAGATTCTCTAGTTCCAACTCTCTGCCATGGGCAGGGACAACTTCCACCAGCCCAGGTTGCTCAGAGCCCCACCCACCCTGACCTTGAACACTTCCAGGGATGGAGCAGCCACAGCTTCTCTGGGCAACCTCTGCCAGTGTCTCAGCACCCTCACAGGGAAGAATTTCTTCCTAATACCTAATCTACCCTGACCTCTGTCAGTGTGAAGCCATTCCCCCTTGTCCTGTCCCTCCATGCTTTTGTCAAAAGTCCCTCTCCATCTTTCTTGTAGCCTCTTTAGGTACAGAAAGGCTGCAATAAATAACAAAAATTCTCCCAGTTTATACCAATAATCAACAGAATAAATAAATGCTCATCTGATCTTCTAGCTAGCCTGATTCACTACTTGTCTTGTTTCCTTCTTTTATCAGCCTGGTCCCCATCATGGTCAGGTTAAACACCGCTAAACCTTTGTGACGTATAGCGAGGAGACACATTCATGTGAAATTGTTCATCTAGCAGCAACATTTGGCCTTAATATGTTCTTTTTTTCTTTTTTTTTTTTTTTTTTTTTTAGATTCTAGAAAAAAGCAAGAATCACTTTCAGATTTAAAGGAAAACACAGCCTCAACAGCTAGGATGGGTGAAACCCCATGACCAGCTGCACCTCAGCAGCTCGGGTGGCCACCAGCATCCCCCGCGCGCTCCTCGGGGCCGTGTCTGCTCCCTGCCTTGTGAGGCTGGCAAAGCCACTTGGATTTTTTTTTATTCACTTGCTTGAATGTCGTAGGCTTGAAAGTTTGACTTGAAATATAACATTAGTGGGTTTGTGGTAAAGGCAGCAGAGAGGATAGGATGACAGGCGGGGCAGAGGGGACTGATTGAAAGCAGGTGTGGAGGAGGAAGATGGGAGGAGGAGAAAGAGGAAAACATGACTGAGTAAGTAAATTCAATGTTATACATATTGAAAAAGAGCACCCATATATAGAGCACCCACCTGTGCTCACTTCTTTTTAACATTGTTTATTAACATGTAACAAGAGATAGGCTTTAAAACTGAGCGACCAAAACAAAGCACAGCATGGCATGAGCTGCTCCCACAGAGGTAGCCATGGGAGGACTGTGGGATGTATGATTAAGGGGACATATGATTGATGGGACGTTAATCTCCACGGCGTTTAACTCACCATTGGAATGTACTGGGATCCTGTGGGAAGACCGGTACGGGAGAAGACAGAGCTGTGAAAGCCCCTGTACACTTGAAGGTGGGCTTGGTTTCTGGTTGCAGGAGGGATCTTGTACTTATATCTGTAGACACACATGTAGAGAGAATAAATATAGTGAAGACAAACCATGGAATTGCAGAATATCCTGAGCTGGAAGGGACCCACAAGGATCACTGAATCAGACTCCTGGCTCTACACACGACAGCCCCAACAATCACACCATGTGCCTAAGGCATTGTCCAAACATTTCTGGAACTCCATCAGGCTTGAGGCCATGACCACTGCCCGAGGAGCTGGTTTAGTCCCCAGCCACTCTCTGGGGAGAGAACCTTTTCCTAAAACCCAACCTAAACCTCTCCTGAAACAGTTTCATGCCTTCAGGTCCTGTCACTGGTCACCAGAGAGAAGAGATTTGTGCCTGTCCCTTCACTTCCCCTTGTGAGGAAGTTGTAGACAGCTATGAGGTCTCCCTTCAATGTTTCACCTAGTTTGGCCTATCAATTATCCTCATCATGTTCATTTGACCATTACACAGAATACAGCCTTCTTCCCTCAACTAAACAAATCCTCAAGGTAAAAAGCATGCCCTCTTGTACAGGAAATGAAATGTCCAGGAGAGAAAATTAAAAATCATGGGACATTATTAACCATATGAGGCTGCTTTAGGGAGGCTGGTGAACTGCTCCCTCCCTCCCCACATCTCCACACACCCTCACACCATCCTGATTCCATACAGCTTCCCCTACTTTTTCACTACATTTTTGCTTGATTATACATATTATTAACTGCATTAACTGCAAAGCTTTCCAGGGCACTGAAAAGAAGAGAGCATAAGTCCTGGAGCTCAATTAACACACACCAGGGGGTTCAAGGGGAGGGGAAGGGGGGGTGGGGGTCAGCTCCAATTATAAAAGGCAAACTTATCTTCTTTTTTTTTTGGTGTAATATCAGCTAATTAGACTTTGACAACTAATTAGCAGATTTTTAGCTTTGCTGAGAATCAGTAAACGCTGAGAAAGGAGAAGGCAAGTAAACCAAACACACAAAATGCTCCTCTTGTACCACAAACAGGCTGTCCTAAAAAAATATCCACAGGGCCATATCCTGTTCCAGGATTTATAGCCCTTTCAGTTGGCTGTCACGCTGGTTACTCGCAGGTGTAAATTGAGTGTAGGACTTGGCCTGCAAACTTAAGCTCACCATAACTCATGCAAACCCACAGCGGAGAAGCTCTCTCCAGCCTCCTTGGAAGGTTACATTTTAACTTTTAATCACCTTTTTTTTTCCCCTATTTTTTTTTCCTCTACCAACCATGAAGTACCCAGATGATTATTTAGGATTAATGGATTATCAAAAGTGCCAGTTGGCACACTCCTAGTAAAGAGAAAAAAAAAGGGGGGGAAAAAGTGTAACAAATGCAGCTGTTTACTAATAAATAAAGCCTCAGCTGTAACAGAAATAAATTAGATGCATTTAATTGGTCGACTGCAAACCTCCTCTCTTTATTACAATGCTGCTTCTTGTTATTTTATGATGTCAGGGTAGATGGCAGACTGACAGAGTGTTTATGAATCACAGTTTGCAGATGGCACTCCTGGTTTTTCGGCAGTTAGGAGCACAAGTAGCATGAGGACTCAATAGAGGTTTTTTGCCAGGGAGGACCCCCTGAGAATTAGCTGCCTTCATTTCTCTGGTGCCAATCTCCCCCTGACAGGAGCACTATTTCACAAAACCTACATTCAATAAATTATACCCTCCTGGCAAGAACTTGGAAATATTTAACACTCGGAGGACACCAGCGTCTCAATTTGGTTTCTATTCATTTCCAGAGGATGCCAAGCAGTGCTTGGAACAGCCCTCGTTTGTGTGTATGTGCATTTCTCCCCACCCCAGCTAAAAGAAATATAAAATATAATGGTCTCTGCAGCCAGGAATATCTTTCCCTGCCTTCAAAATGACTTTGAGTCTCCTGAGGACAGTTTACGGTCTCGTGCCCTGGTCCTCCCGAGCTGCCCTGCCTAATGACAGCTTTGTAATCCAGTTGGGAAATAATCTCACATGGCTGCACTCGAAGCTCCTGAGCTGTAAAACTTCTGGATTGAACTCCTTCACCTGGTCACTTCAGTGAGCTACAAGCAAATGCAATGAGGGATGTGGTCATAATTGTCAACAGATTTGTAAATTTGTGTCATTAGTTATGCGCATAATGGATTTTATTCTAATGAGCTTGTTCATAAGAATGCCAGGAGGACTCGGCCTCTTTGGAGGAAATAAACTACAAACTTTGCCCATGCATTTCAAAACACATCAGTGATACATAAAGGGGGAAAAAAGTTTTTCCTCTCCTTTCAGTGTGCTGCCGTTTTCACTTAGGTGAGCCTGATGCAATAAGCTATGGCTTCTTTTACTCCTGTAAACTCATTTCCTACCTTTCCTGGGATTTCATAGGGATACATAGACATTTTTAAGTGGGGACATGTTTTTCCAGTCATTGAATAAAACTGGAAACTATCACAACTTTTTGGGCTCAAGGTATCAGCGTGAAAATACCAAAGGCAGCCCTTGTCCATATTCCCCTGATTGAAATTTATTCCAGGACACATCACAGTCGAAGCTGCCACAATATGAAAACCAGAGCACTCCTCCCTCCAAACCCAGCTAGAAGCCCTGTGGTGCTCATGGGGTCAGTCAACAGGACCTGGTTCACAGGGAAGAACAATAAAACTAGTTATTATTAAATCAGGTTTTTATTGTATCTATTACTATTAAATGTATTTTTATTAAATCTAGTTATAGCACAAGACTTGTTCCCCAGAGACAAAGAATGAGGCTTCTAAGCTTGCTCTTTGGGGAAATCTACTTCTGCTTTTCTTAGAAACAACCTGGATATTTTTATTGAATGCAGGAGCCGAGTGAAGAAGCAGACAAGCTCATGGAAACCTACTGGCACCTTTGCCAAAATGATGTTCTCTACGTGCCCAGCGGAGCCCTCTTCCCCTGCTCTCCCTCCTCCCTCTCTCTGATCCTGCTTTTCAGCCAACCACACATAAAAATCTCCGGCATGTGCCAAGTACTACAGATGGGTCCATTGTAGCACACCCTAATGTTCATAGCTGACACCCAGGTGTTACAGTTTGTACTTGCTCACTAGCCAGACGGTGGCTGCGTGCCAAGGGGAAGGCACAAAGCACTCAGATACCATGCTGAAAAGCTATATAAGAGAGACTTTAAGAGACGGAAGAGCAGGTAAGAGGCTATGCAAAAGCAGGAGACCAATCCACCAGCAACCACCTCCCTCTGCTGCCCTTCCAGCCTCCCATCCCATCCCCATAAATCTCTGATTTATTATCGGATTACATCCGAGCATCTCCCTTCCCCTGACCTTATCCACTGTCACACCAGCTTGTTTCAAACCTGCTGCTGATCTGCAAGTTATGTCAGGTCTGGCTAGCAATAAACTGACTTATTTAAAAGACTCAGGCAGTGGGAGAATGGGTTGTCCATTTCTGATGAGTTCATCACACCTGGGCTACAGACATTACAGGCATGGGGTCTGAGCGTGTAAGGAGCAGAGCTCCTGAAATCACACAACCCACTCTCTGCATGTGTTTGAGTGGTCTGAAGAGCATTTACAACCCCTTCCTATTTCAGTAGCTGGAAAGGGTTAACACTAGTATCCTATTTTCTCTTCCATTTTCCCCTCCCAGGAGCCTACTCCCCTTCCAGCCTAATTTCCTTCAGTTTAATTAATTTTCAGTAATCACAAGTCTAGACACCACAAGCAGCAGCTTCACACCCCAGGTGACATGGTAACACTCGTAGGGGATGGGCAAAGGGACGCGGTATGGTTTCACGCACCAGCCCCCTGCACAGAGCTAGAGCTGCCCACATATCAGCTAAACCCTTTCTGCAGAACAAACAATTTTTTGGAGAACAAATGCTTTTAAGGATTCAGGTGCAGGGAGCTTTTCGACCATCTGGCTGGCAGGGGCTTCCCAGCTGTCTGCAGCGGGTGCGTTCGGAGTAGCACGTACGAGCAGGGTCCAAGGCTTCGGAGATGTGCCAACCCTGAGACACATGTGGAGAGCAACTGCACAGCACCAGCTCACTCCAGAAAGCCTTGGATCGGTGGCACATGGGTTATAAAGCCATGCACCATATGTATGCTGTGGCCCATGCCGGATTTCTGGAAGGTTGGCAGCCCTTGTTGGCATGGTCAGAGGTGCTGGGCCCACACATGCCTGCTATGTGGCCCTATACCTTGCTACTGTGTGCAAATCCAGAGGTTGTCTCT
>NW_008654370.1:0-7682 GCF_000695815.1 Acanthisitta chloris | reverse complement strand
GGGAAAGAGCATCTCCAATGGCCCTAAGTAAGTCATCCTTTATTAGCTGTTGTATTTGTCACCCATAGAATCAATCAGGCTGGAAAAGACCTCTGAGATCATCAAGTCCAACCTATGACCTAACACCACCATGACAACTAGACCATGGCACTGTGTCACATCCAGTCTCTCCTTAAACCCCTCCAGAGACAGTGACTCCACCACCTCCTTGGGCAGTCTATTTCAGTGTCTAATCGCCCTCTCTGTGAAGAAAGTCTTCCTAATATCTAGCTTAAGCCTCCCCTGGAGCAGCTTGAGATTATGTCCTCTTGTCCTGTCACTAGCTGCCTGGGAGAAGAGACTGACCCCTACCTGGATGCAACCTCCTTTTGGGTAGCTGTAGGGAGTGGTAAAATCACCCATGAGTCCCACCCAACAGCAAGGCAAGAAAAATTATGCGGTATCAGGAAGACAAGTTAGAAAATAGTAGTGATCTCTTGGAAATATATCGAGAGGGACCACATGACACATATGCAAGGAGAGTAGGACTGAAGTACCCCAAGGAGAACAGGAATGTGATGTCACTAGAGCATGAAGGAGTAGGAGTGAGCAAGACATTGCCTCATGCATTAAAAACTGCATCTTTTCCAACCCAGAATCATTCAAGAAACGACTGGATGGGGCAATTAGTACCATGGTCTAGTTGACAAGGCAGTGATCAGTCAAAGGTTGGACTTGATGATCTCAGAGGTTTTTTTCCAATTAAAATGATTCTGTGATTTATAACTTACTAGGCTGAAGCATGTCCCGCCATATCCGTTGGTTTTCCATGCATTAATATGGATTATTTCTCATCCCAACACTAGCTGTCGCTGATGGCTCTTGCACTATTCCCCATTCATCTGCACTGATGAGCTCCTGAAAAAATCTTGGTGATGTTTGAGGAACTTGCACATATTTGAGATTAATATCCCACAGCACATGAGAATGAATTGGGGATCCAAAGAGAGAGCTAACACCCACCAGCCCTAGTAGCTGCTGCGTACACAAAGGCTCTGGACCAATTTTTAGCCCTATAAAAAGCACACATTTTAAAAACACACAAAATTGGACCAACTGAGAGCCAGCCAACTTGCAGTATAGTCTCTCTTTCAGTCTAACTCCAGTACAGAAAGAAAAAGAATACTAATGAAGGCGCTTGACAGAAAGGACAGTTAGTTCATGCATGCATTAGTGAACAGCTATGGTGTGTGAAAAAAAATCCCTTCCTATCCTTTGGTTGCAGAATATCACTGCTAAAATATTTCCCCACCCTCACCCCAGTCGGAGATTTAGTACTGGTATTTACTGAATGCAGTCCACAGGGCTCTCTTCCCAGCCCCTTCCAAAGTGTTTCCATCTTCACCAGGACAAAGCAGGATGAAAAGCCAACAACAGGTATTGCCTGCTGTGCTTGGCTTTCCCTCTAAATCCTGGTCCTTATTGCAGATTATTGCTCACCAACATGTTGGCTTGCAGCAGGACGGTGTTCTGCTATGTCCCCAGCCCTCACAGCTCATATTTAACTCCCACACAACCTACATATTCAGGTCGGTAGTACAAAGCCTCCCTTAGAGGGTCGCTTCCTTCCTCTTCCTAAATGAATGACTCCACAGATCTGTTGTTTGGGCACTTACATTCCTATGGTGAGAAAGCCAATATTTAGTGTCAGAAAAATTTCACCCTGTTTGTGAAGACTGAGAATAATACCATGGGCTTTACTGAGCTGTGATCAGCAGCATCCCAGGCACTCACAGCACTGTATCGTGACCCAGGATGAATAATGACTTCCTGACCCGCCCCATAATCACAGAATCATAGAATGGTTTGTGTTAGAAGGGGCATTAAAGCCCATCTAGTTTCAACCCCCTGCCATGGGACACATTCCACTAGCCCTGGTTGCTCCAAGCCCCATCCAACCTGGCCTGGAACACTTCCAGGGATGGGGCAGCCACATCTTCTAGCAGCCTGTTCCAGTGCCTCACCACACTCACAGGGAAGAATTTATTCCATATGTCTAACCTAAATTTTCCCTCTTTCAATACAAATCCATTACTCCATGTCCTATCACTACAGTTCCTGATGAAGAGTTCCTCTCTGGCTTCCTTGTAATATTTTCCAGCTTCTGATTATTATGTTGTAGTTATTGAAACGAGACCACCTGGCTCCTGAAAGGTTTTGTGTGTGTGTTCCCGGCAAGCAAAGCAAAACAAAATAAATTAAATTCACGGGACAGAGCGCATTAAAGTCTATTTGGCTGTTACCAGTTAGATTTCCTAATGCATTCAGGATGCCCAAAAACATGGAAGTTCACTTCTACAGTCACCTTCCTCCCCTCTCATGCTTTCCTCCCTCCCCTTCCTTTCAGTAGGTTATGTGAGACTCATTACTTTTTATAGCTCTGAACAAAAAACATAATCTTACTGTTTCTTACTAATATTAGGCAATGACATAATGCCATTTGCAGAGGTGTCGCTGACTTTTACTGGCTTCTGATGGCAGGGCTCTCCGCTTTATATTCTGTTTTATGTAAGCCTCCTCAGAATTTATTGACCTCAAAGGATTTCTTGAGTTGCTTAATTATAAAAGGAAGAAGACAGCACAGTGGCTTAGCAAACTGATATAAAATTCAGCTAAAATGTGTCATTACAGAGAGGGATGGTGGAAGGAGATGTGCAGAAAGACAGAGTTTCTAGGGTCCAAGCACAAGAGGCAAAGCTTTTTCTGAGTTATTCCCCAGCTGGGATCCTGCAGGGTGATGCTGGAGGATGACTTCTAGCTTACCCTGGTGTTCCATAGGTCTGTTGTATTCATTGCAAGTGGGATAGGGGCAGAGGCTGTGGGCACGTCTGAAGCAAAGGCATTAAGGAAACAAGGAAGAAATCTTGCAGAAGACCTTCCAGAGCCACCTCAACACAGGAGAAAGTTTCAAATGAAAAACTGTGTTTGGTCTCGCTGCTTTCCCTATCAACCAAGCCAAGATGTGAACTAAAGCATTTCCAGAACAAGTCTGCTGCTGCAGGAGCTGGCTGGGGATTTCACTCATCCCAGGAAAAAGGAGAAATAAAAGCCCAAAAGCTAATGCTGCCTCCAGCTGCAGGCCTGGGCACATGGGGACAGTTCACTCAAGCTGATCCCCTGGAGTATCTTTGGAGTCTGCTTCTGACCCAGCACTGGAAATGGCTTTTTTCAGCTGCTTCAGCATCTAAACTCACACCTGGGGAGCAAAAAAACAATTGAAAAGAAGCAGGAAGGGAGACACTAGTGCAAAAACAAACCAGCAGCAGTCACTGCCCATTTAGTGAGGGGGTATTAATGACCTGGGGCAGACTTCCTCAAGCTCAGCATTTCTCCATGTTGCATAGAGGTTACTCACTTCAAACACTCTCTTGTCCAATCTTAAAGCATAACTTATGTCCCAACATCTCCAATGTGATCCTTTCTCCTCAGGATGGAAGCTGGAGTGCCTAGGAACATAGAGACTTCTCCAGGCTGGTGTTGGAAAAACAGCTGTACTAAAAAGAGAGGCTGGGTAAAAATTAGCTCAGAGCAGGAAGCTAGGTAAGAATAATTAAAAGACACACAGGTGCTGCAAGAAAGGCCATTGGCTTCTCTGTATGACCTGCAGCAGGAACAGCACTATGTATTGGTACAGCACCCAGCACAGGGAGACAGGCAGCAGCCACTCCAGAGGCTCCTTATTTCTCAGTTACTTCCAATTGCAAAGTGGTGGAAGAGGGAGCTCAGATTGTTTAAAGATGTTATTTTGGTCTCTCGTACACTGCTTGGTACACGGCCCATGATTGTGTCCAAAAGAGGCAGATTTGGCTGGAAAGACTGAATGCTGCTTAGTATTTTCCCTGTTATATTTTCACATCTTGGGGAAAACTGTGGTAGCAAGGGATCTGTACCTAAGCTTTTCTAATTCGCGTGACCATCACTTACTCGGCACGACACCACAGGTCTCACGTCTCTTGGCAGCAGTACAGGGCTCACACTTTCATATGGATGAAGTATTTGTGAGCAATTTCTTCAATTTATTAAGCATGAACAGGCTCCTCTTAGCATGGAGCAGACAGAATTTTTAAAAAACATTTCAACAAATCTGCTCCTGCAGGACTGGAACAGAAATCTTTGCCATGTATGCGCATGTGATTTTTTTCTTATGTTGTCCTTCAACCTCATGGGTTTTGATGAAACTTCAAGTCAGATCATGGCTTCGTGCAGAAGAAGAGTACACTCCCTGCTCCATAGCTTAGTGGAAAATGGTAATATTGGCATATTTTTTTCCCTGACAAAAGAGCTCAAATTTGCTCCGTGGACTGGGAATGTATAAACAAGATTTGAGATATGAAGTTCAACTCTGACGGACTAGAAAATAGCATGGAAATGAAAAGACTAAATATGGGACATCTCCATGGGGTTGCTCACACTAGGAAGGAGAGAACATACAGATCCAGCAAAGCCATTTCACGTGCATGAACACAGAAATAGCAGCAAGGAACCATCCTCATATAGACAACAAGAGGGAAATTGAAAGAAATGGGAAAAATAAGTACAGGCATGAAGCATAAGAAAATCAGAACAAGGGAATAGGCAGTGAAAAGCAGGAGGAATGAGAAGACAGAGTAGCAGACCAAGACTCGTAAGGAGAGGACCTGGCTGGAGAAGGAAACTGGTAGCATTCTCCCCTGAGCAAAGAGGCTTGATGGCTCCTCACTCATGAGCTCCTAAGGAAACCCTGGTAGGAAGCAGGGACATGTGTCCATTTTATAACTTCTTGTTCACTACTTCTATGAAATTTTTCAAAATACACACATGACACTCCAGGAAAGAAACCAAAGCTGTTTCTAGCATTGATGACCCTCTGTGCATGTCACAGGCTGCTGCTCCCCTACAGAGAGGGGCAACTGCAATGGATTTTTCTACTTTGCCCTGCAAAAAAGACCCAGAAAAGGGGCCACAGGCACATAGGCAAAACAAGTTGGGGTCTCATACATGCACTGATTGATGCCTTCGAAAGAAAGCTTGTACTTATCTTCACAACTAAGAGTTCACCAGGTGTTTTGTAATCCAACAAGTTTCTTGTGCCCTGAAAATGGGGATTCAAATCCTGCTAGTGGGAAGAGCCAGACCAGTATACAGCCTATGCTTGATAGACTTCCCTCTTTGAGACCAAAGTTTTATTTTTCAAGTCCTAAAAGTTCTTTTGGGCTGAGAATAGAATTTTTTTTAGCTCTACAAACTATTTTTGTAATTCAAGAAAATGTCATGCCATGACTATGCAGAGAGGGCACTGAAGTATTAGCCTTGTTGATGTTTCTTCCCTTATAGCTCATGGAGATCATTTAAAGGACTTACCTAAGGCAAGAAGCAAAATCAATATTTTCTTCTTTTGTTCTTAGGCTGGATCTGGCATTTCTGGAGGGATTCAGCAGGTCCACAGGATTTATTTTAGTTTTCAACTTGTGAATTCTTAAGAGTAGGAACCCTAATTAGGCCAAAATATGTGTTACTGTCATGAAGTAAGTGAAGCCACATCACTCACATCCCAGTCTCACAACACACCACTAGGCCAGGTTTCTTACTGTGTTCCTCAGACCAATAAACTCATGACAGGGTTTAGGCTTGCCATGGCATTCAAAAAATTTATGCTAGATTATTTTATGGTGAAAGGATGTCAGAAGGACTTCACTGCTGACAAACAGAGAATTGATTAATATTACTCTCTATGTAGCTTCTCTCTCTTTGAAGCCTTTTTCCCAGAGATGGCACTCTGGCTCTCTTGGAAGGGATGTGAGCAGTAACACTACCTTCAACTGGCTTTAGACCTTAAATATTAAAAAAAAACAACCACCCCACACCATGTTCTTCCCAACAAGATTCACTGTTAAAAATAGATTAAAGGGAATGTAGAAAATCCACAGAAGGGAGTAAAAGAGGCAGGAGAGAGATGTGGGGTGTGAAAAAGGACCAACTCCGGCCTAATTGAAGACAACCAGAGTTTTGCCGCTAACTTAAATACAAACAAGGCTCTGCTTTGGAGACCACAAACCAGCTATTTCTGCATGAATGGTTTCTGCTGGATGGTATTGTGTGGCTTGTCACGGTCCTGCACCCAGCAGCAGCATGCACAGCCTTGTTATGAACCAGCTTTCAGGGATAACCCACGCAATGAAAGCAAGATCTCTGTACTGTGGGTGGGCTAGGACATGCTGGTGGGGAGATGGGTTGCTTCCATTTCTTTCTTTCTTTCTTTCTTTTTGTCTTTGTAAGTCTTTATGCACCGAATGTCACTTAGATAGCTAACCTGGAAAGATGGGGGATTTCATCGTTGACTGGCATGATGTAGATGTAAAGTGTCCCTTGGACTGTGCGCTTGCCATCTGTCAGCTGCACGGTAAAACTATCCTCTAGGCTTTCTGTGTCATTATGCATGTACAGCAGCATCAGTCCTACAGGAAAGAGAGGGAAATTAAATTGAAAACCCTGGATTCTCTAAAACCTTAAACCAGAAATTATATTATTTTTAAAAATATAGCCCCACAACTCTCTGGAATTTAAGACATCAGCTGTGATCTTTAAATGGTACAGATTCAGTGTCCCAGAAAGCTCATCCTGCTTCAACTGAAAGATGCCGCTGCGATGCTGATGCCCATTGCTGCAGTGGGATGCTACATGCAAACCCATACAACTCACAGCTCAACACAGCACCCAAATGGGCTCCTGCCCCTCTGGCAGTGCTCCCCCCACTCTCCCACATCCATACTTTCTGTGGCAAAGGGCTATAATATTCCTGATCTGTGGTCTCTCACCTCGTGGTGACTTGTAGCTCAGACCCCTCCCAAGGGGTTAAGTCCGTGTTTAGCAGCCCTTGGTGGATCCTTTACTCTTGCTGCGATTCCTGCAAATGCAAGAGCAGAAGCAGCACAGCAGGGCTCTGGAAATCATTCCTGGGCTAACTTACAGAGCAGAGAGAAAGCCAAGCTCGGCACGCTTTGGAGCAGTCCCCATGGGAGGCCTCGATTGCTAGTCAGATACTGGCAGTATCTTCAGTAAATTTTGGGGGCACTTAAAAGAGATTCATACATGATGTGTTCTTCCACACATCTGCTTTGCAGGGCTAGAGCTCTCCCTAAATTCCATCCTCCCTGGGCACAAACACAGTCCTTGCCACCACAGCATCCAAGTGCTTCACACTCAGTCGGTGGCCCCGGTTTGCCAAACCCTCCACGCGGCAGGAAAACACAGGCAGGCACAAGCCAAATTTAACAAGTAACCTAGAAAGTCAGTGACTGCAGGAAGATTTGGAACAACGCCCCTGGAGATCTTGTGCTGCTTAATCCCCATGTGTGGCTTTTCAGCCCGTTTTGGGGCAAAGTCATGGGGAAACACGAGACCAATGTGTGCATGGAATGGGTTTAATCGGTGCTGCAGTGTATCCAGGTGAATACATCTAGAGGATGCTTGAATACACTGGGGGGGAAAATAATCGAATGGTTTTTGAATTGCAAAGACTACATAAAAAAAAAAAAAAAACAACAAAAAAACCCAAACAAAACAAAACAAAAAAAAAAACCACACCCGAACAATACTCCTTGAAATAGTTCCTCGCAATAATTGGCTGCCTGCGCGGAGCCCCGGGCGGGCTGCAGTGAGCGGCG
>NW_008654369.1:13497-16050 GCF_000695815.1 Acanthisitta chloris | reverse complement strand
TCATGCACAGCATCAGTCGGGGTGCGAGCACCACAGAGGTCGTTGCCCCAGGTGCAGCACTCGGAGCAGGGCTGTGTCCAGGGGCTCTGCACACCTCGGCGAGGGAGAGCCCACAGCCTGTGATGAGCATGGGAGTACAAACACATGACGCAGTTTTCCTCAGGGCTGGTGACAAAGCTGTGTTCTCTCCCGGCAGCAGTGCCCAGAGATGTCGAGCAAGGCGCAGGGCCGAGCTGCTGGCGATGGGGAGCAGCCCCAGGGTGCCAGCCCTGCCCTCAGCACCTACAGCCCCGAGGAGATGCTGCAGCAGATGAAGGAGCTGATCACGGAGAACAGCGAGTTAAAAGGTGACCACACACGGCAGCTGGTTTGGAAATGCCAAACCCCTGAGTCTCTTCTTTTTTTGTCCTATAAGTGTGAATTCTTATTGCCCTGTATATATAATATAAATTCTTATTGTCCTGTAGGTATGAATTCAAAGCACTCTTTTTCAAAGCCAGGTTGGATGAGCCTTGAGCAACCTGCTCTGGTGGGAGGTGTCCCTGCCCAGGGCAGGGGTTGGGGCTGGGTGAGCTCTGAGCTCCATTCCAACCCCTAAAATTCTACGATTCTCTGAATTCTGTGCTCATTTGCCCTTGCTGGGTAAGATTTTCTTCCTGGGTAGCATTCCCTTTGCAAACAGCTCTGCAAGGCCAATTTGATAGGCTGCATCAGACTGGATCAGTGTGGAAGATTAGGGGGAGAACAGCCCAGTTATGGGTGACTTGTTTGTTTTAGAATTTTACATTTAAGCAGTGTGGCACTGTGTATTTTGGGAGGTGAAAAACCTCTTCCTATGATATGCTCTTTGCTCAGCAGGCCCTGAAGGCTCCTTGGTTTGTGCTGTAGGGCTGTTGGCTCCAGTGCAGACTGACACTGCCACAGCTGCACCAGCAGCAGTGGGTGCTGCACCTTTGCACCCCCAAGGGGGTGGTGACTGTGGCAGGGGCTGTCTGGAGAAACCCTGAAAGTCCCGAGTGAGTTGAGTCTTTCAGGTGAGTCAGGTTTGTTTCTGGATCCCAGGAAATTAGGTGTCAGGTGTTTCTTTAGAACACCCAAGGGATCTGGGAATTTTCTGTGTGAAAGACAGAGATATCTCACTGTTTATGTGACAGAGGAGCCTGAAATCACATATCTCCTGTGTTTAAATTCCACCTGAATTGTTTCTGGACCTGCTCCAAGCTCTCTGTCTCGTGGGTATCTAAGAGGAAAGTTGTTTTTAGAAGTTCCTCTGGTATTTTGCTAAAAGGTCCTGTATCACACAAGATAATGTTTTGGGACATGCTTACAGCTGCTGTAATTCATAGCTTGCAGAGTCCTTCTCCAGAGCTACACTTCTGCACACAACCCCAAGGATCTGCAGGCAGTTTGGAATATGACAGCAGGACACAATGAAAGTTGCTGGGAAAGACAAATACAAAGGATTTGAAGGGAACTGGCTTTGAGTTGTTTGCTTTAAAAAATGCGAGTCTGAAATAACTTCACTGACTGCCTAAAAATCTTGTGAGGATTTTGCAGGAGCAAGTCTGATGTTGTTGCACACTGACTGTTCCACACATACAGCTCCCCAGCCAGGGGCGACTGACTTGGCTGTGGCTTGCAATCAAATCCTAACCAAATCCTTGAGCAGAGCAGAGCTGGGCATATTTGAGCCCTTTGATTTGATAATATCTGTTTTCCACGCAGGAATTCACCAGTCTGGGTTGCTGTTCTCCCTGCCAGGCATTGGTAGAATCTCAGCTCAGCAGCTTCATTTGGGCTGATCATGTAAATAACACATGCAGCAAGATCATAGCATCACAGAATTTAGAGGCTGGAATGGAGCTCAGAGATGATGCAGCCCCAAGCCCTGCCCTGGGCAGGGACACCTCCCACCAGAGCAGGTTGCTCAAGGCTCAGCCAACCTGGCTGTGAACACTGCCAGGGTTGGGGCAGGCACAGCCTCCCTGGGCAACCTGGGACAGGGGCTCCCCACCAGAACAGGGAAAACTTCTGCCTCAGATCTAACCTAAATTTCCCTCCTTAATTTTGAACCTGTTGCCCCTTCTCCTGTCACTGCAGCTCCTAGGATGCCTAGTACCTCTGGAGAGCAATGCTGCTTGCTTCTAACTCTTGCTTTAGGAAGAAGAAGCCAGGGAGTGTGGACTTGAGATTTCAGCCCTGGGTTCAGTGCTAGTTCCTGCAGTGCTGAGGGATGTGGTGGGGTTAGTTTTGGTGTGGCATTCAAGGTCTGCCAGGAGGAGGTTCACATTTCATGCCCAGTCACTGCCAGCCCATCTGATCCGGAGGAATGCTGAGCTCAGAGCAGTGGAAATGTGCTGTTTCATGGGCAGAGGGTTGATGTGAATCAATGTCTTGTCCCTGGCTGCTGTCTAGAAGCCATGAAGTTGCACAACCAGGCGATGAAGGACCGATATGAAGAACTTTCCATCTGGAGAGAGAAGCAGAAGGAAGAACGAGAGTTCTATGAGCTGAAGTTTAAGGAGGCTAAGCAGTGCCTGATGGCCAAGTGCA